>NC_048894.1:143261456-143287536 GCF_011077185.1 Oxyura jamaicensis
TTCTTTTCTTTTCTTTTCTTTTCTTTTCTTTTCTTTTCTTTTCTTTTTTTCACACTTGTGTAGTGTAGACCTAAGTTAGAGTTTACTGATATTAGGACACACTATCTATTTTCTTCATTGGATGTTCATAAGGCAGTGAAACCAAACTAGACCACCCTAATTTTGAGTTCCTTTCAGTCCTCAGAAGCTGTAAACTTGTAACAGTTAATGGTAATTGTAGCAAAAGAGATTGATTGAAACATTATTAGTGAATTTTCACAGACAATGGAACTTGATAATACACTATGTTAAACTGCTATAACAGACCACTCAACGGTTTGAGGACAGAGGACACAGAGGACACAGTCTTGAAGACCTGGGATAGCAGGGATAACTGGGCCTTCTTGCTGAGGATGGGGTTGTGCGGGGAGGTGGGATCCTTGCCTGCACGAGGCAGACACTGGTGAATGTCTGTGTCTCCAAGGGAAAGAGTTGCAGAGGAAGTCAGTAGATTGCACAGCATCAAAGGTAATGAGAAAGAGGTTGAATAGATCTCTTAAATCCCTACAGATACCAGAGCCTGGAAACCCAACTGTACTAAAGGAGGCAAAGGCAGATTATGTGCATGCCTGGATTAGAGATAGACTCCAATGATGACCAAAGCTGTGAGCTCATGACAACTGGCACCATGAAGATCTGCAAATAGATTAGATCAGTGTCCTTGTTACAGATTAAGAGCTGGGAGCTCTGTCAAATGAAACAGCCAAGCTGACTGAGCCTGAGCACCAGAAGAAAATAGTGGAAGATGCCTTGCTGTGAGTGATGATTGCTCCCATTTGGCAAGCTCACCTACCATCTAGGGACTTTGTTGCTTATCAGCACTCAGATCCAGAACACTAGGGAGAATATGCTAAGGCTGACTCCAACTACCACTCCCTGCTGTTCTTTCCTGGGAGCACTCATACTGCCAGTAGGAAACTGGAGCATATCAAGTGTGACTACATAACTCTGGAAGCAAGGGCCAAGAGAGTTTTCTCCTTGATACTTCTGGTAAGTAGAGAGGGCTTTAGGAGGACTGAATGTATCCTGTGATTCGACACCTGATTGCGCACTCAGATGTGGAAAACAGGGAATTATTTATTTTTTTTTTTACAACTATAGAACCATTTTGGAAGGTCAAGGTATGATAAGAAGACGGGATCCATCAAAGTAGGACAGGAACACCTTTGCCAGCAGGCTGACCAGTCTGGTGAGAAATGATTTAAGCCTGGGACAATAGAGAAGGGAAATGACAGCCCACAATCAACTGAATAAGTGGTAGACCTGGCTGGCAAGCACAGGGTACACTTAGAGGAGAGAGACCTCATGAACAACATTGCTGGAGCAATAACTCAGCAGGGCACAAGCAAACTAGGAGGTTTATAGAAGACATTGATGACAACTTCCTAACACAGGTCATTGAAGAATTGATGAGAGAAAACCCTCTTCTGGAGCTGAGACATACAAACAAGCAAGAACTACCCAGGGACTGAAGGTGGGGGGCAAACTTGTCAGCTGTGACCATAAGGTGGATCCCAAAAGGAAGGAGCATGTAAAAAAGGTAAACAGCAGGATCGTATCCCTGGACTTGAAGAGAGAAGACTTTGACCTTTCAGCCATCTGTTTAGAAGAACCCCAAAGAATATGGTCCTGGAGAGAAGAAGGGTTCATGAGAGCTGACTGATTTATTTATTTATTTATTTATATTTTTTTTCAAGCATCGCCTTCTCCTGTTTCAAGAGTTGTCAATCCCTGTATGCAAAAAAGCAAGTATGACAGAAGAGAGACATAAGCAAGGAGCATGCCAAAATTTACACATAGAAAAGAAACACATAAGAGGTGGAAGCAGGATTAGGTGACTCAAAATCAATACTGGGATACTGTCTAAGCATGTAGGGAAAGTGTTAGGAAAGTCAAAACCCACATAGAATTGTGTTTGGTGAGAGACAAGAAGGACTTTGACACATCACTAACAACATCATCAACAAAAGGTAGCCTAGGAAAAGTGAATCCACTGCTGAACAGGAAATGAGACTGAATGATTAGGATACAGAAAAGGCCAGATTACTCAGTGACATCTTAGCCTTTTTGGACTACTCTTCTGGAATCCAAGGTCCTGGCAGTCAGCACACAAGTCTGGAGGCAGGAAGAATCCTCCTTAATGGAGGACAATCAGGTTAAGAAACATTTGAATGGACTGGACATAAATTAATTCATGAGACCTGATTGCACCCACAAGTGCTGAGGGAGCTGACCGATGTAATGCTGAGGCCACTGTCAATAATCCTCCCATAGCATTCTCCTAGTAAAGCTGATGAAGTATGGGCTAGACACGTAGACGGCAAGATGGGTTAAAAAAATGAAAAGTTAGACTCTTAGTGGTGCCCAGTGACAGCACAAGAGGCAAAGGAAACAACTGAACTAGAGGAAACCATTTTTCTGCCTCTGTACAAAGTAATACTCATTGAAAAGCAATTATTCCTTTTTTATTATTTATTTATTTATTTATTTATTTATTATTTATTTATTTATTTGCCATTTGCCGAGGCGATCGGCTCCGGGACAGACGCGTTCTGCAGTGGAGCGGGGGATCGGGCCAGGCAGGGCTAATTTTTCCGACATCGAGCCTACTCGAGGGAGCCGCCAGGACCCGGCACCCCTCGTGAGGGAGGCTGACGAGGCGTAGGCGGAGCCAGCAGCGCCCCCTCCCACAGCCGCTCAAAAGCTGCCTCTAGGGAGCGCGAGCGACCAGGAGGAGCAAACAGGGCGCGGCGAGGCAGTTAGCGTGGCAGTTCGCGCAGGCAGGGCGAGCAGGACGGGCGGAGCGCTCTCCCCCGCCCGTACGTAACACCTCCTCAACGACAGCCATTAGCGAGGCAATAATGGTCTCCACCAGGCACGGTGGGCTCTCCAGGAAGTCGGTAACCACCCAGACCGACTACCCGTTAAAAAGTGCAGCGGTTCAGGTCACCAGATGCAGGGAGTGTCTGAGCCTGTTGCTGCCATCGGCGGGAGGCAGAGAAACTGTGTGTGTGAGGTGTGAGCAGGTGGATGACCTGGTCCGCGTGGTGGCGGAGCTCAAGGAGGAGGTGGAGAGGTTGAGGGATATCAGGGAGTGTGAGCGGGAGATAGACTTGTGGAGCGACTCCCTGCAGGGCCTCAAGGAGAGGTACCGGGGTGAGACACCCCAAATGGGGGTGGACCCCCTGCCCTGTCACCGTCAGGCAGAGGGAGGGGATCTGGGAGTTGAGGAGGAATGGAAAAAGGCATCAACATCGCAGGCGATGCCCTCCCCTTCCGGCCCCACCTTCCCAGGTGCCCTTACGCAACAGGTTTGAGGCCCTGGAGATTGAGAGACCAGTGGGTGAGGAAGAGGTAGCAAGTGTACCCAGGAGGATGACTAGGGCGAGGAGGTCTACTCCACGCCTCAGGACTGCCTCCACCAAGAAAGACAGAAGGGTGATTGTTGTGGGAGACTCTCTCCTCAGGGGAACAGAGGGCCCTATTTGTCAGCCTGACCCTACCCGTAGGGAAGTCTGCTGCCTCCCTGGGGCCAGGGTCAGGGACGTTGCCAGGAAGCTTCCCAACCTGGTTCGCCCCTCTAACTATTATCCTCTTTTGATAGTCCAGGCAGGTAGTGATGACATTGAAGAGAGAAGCCTGAGGGCTATTAAACGAGACTTTAGGGGACTGGGACGGTTAGTGGATGGAGCGGGAGTGCAGGTGGTATTTACGTCCATCCCTACGGTGGCAGGGAGGGGTACAGAGAGGACACGAAAAGCCCACCTGTTAAACACTTGGCTCCGGGGCTGGTGCCAAGACAGAAATCTTGGGTTTTTCGACCATGGGGCACTTTACTCGACACCCAGCCTGATGGCTGCAGACGGGTCCCTATCTTTTAGGGGAAAACGGATCCTGGGCCAGGAGCTGGCAGGGCTCATTGAGAGGGCTTTAACTATGTAAGAAGGGGGATGGGGCTGAAGCAAGGATTGTTGGAGCTGTGCCAGGGGGAACAATAGCAAGGCCGGGGGATAAGGCAATGGCCCAGCTGAAGTGCATCTACACCAATGCACGCAGCATGGGTAACAAACAGGAGGAGCTGGAAGCCATCGTGCAGCAGGCAGGCTACGACTTGGTTGCCATCACGGAGACGTGGTGGGACCAGTCTCATGACTGGAGTGCTGCAATGACTGGCTATAAACTCTTCAGAAGGGACAGGCAGCACAGAAGGGATGGTGGAGTGGCTCTCTATATTAGAGAGTCTTTCGATGTTGTAGAACTCGAAGCTGGGCATGACAAAGTCGAGTCCCTTTGGGTTAGGATTGGCGGGGCCAACAAGGCTAGCGTCCTGGTCAGGGTCTGTTACAGACCGCCGAACCAGGACGAGGAGACGGATGAAGAGTTCTACAGGCAGCTGACAGAAGTTGCAAAATCGTCAGCGCTGGTTCTCGTGGGGGACTTCAACTTCCCTGACATATCCTGGAAGCACAACACAGCCCAGAGAAAGCAGTCTAGGAGGTTTCTGGAGAGCGTGGAAGATAGCTTCCTGACACAGCTGGTTAGTGAGCCTACCAGGGGTGGTGCCCCGTTAGACCTTCTCTTCACAGAGAAGGACTGGTGGAGGATGTGATTGTCGGGAGCTGTCTTGGGCAGAGTGACCATGAAATGGTGGAGTTCTCTATTCTTGGCAAGGCCAGGAAGGGGACCAGTAAAACCACTGTATTGGACTTTCGGAGGGCTGACTTTGTGCTGCTGAGGACACTGGTTGGTAGAGTCCCTTGGGAGGCGGTTCTGAAGGGCAGAGGAGTCCAGGAAGGCTGGGTGCTCTTCAAGAGGGAAATCTTAATGGCGCAGGAGCGGTCTGTCCCCACGTGCCCAAAGACGAGCTGGCGGGGAAGAAGACCAGCCTGGCTGAACAGAGAATTGTGGCTTGAGCTTAGAAGAAAAAAGAGGGTTTATAATCTTTGGAAAAGTGGGCAGGCCACTAGGGAGGACTATACGGATATCGCGAGGCTGTGCAGGGACAAAATTAGAAAAGCCAAAGCTCATCTGGAGCTCAATCTGGCTACTGCCGTTAAAGATAACAAAAAATGTTTTTATAAATACATCAACACAAAAAGGAGGACTAAGGAGAATCTCCATCCTTTACTGGATGCGGGGGGAAACTTAGTTACAAGTGATGAGGAAAAGCTGGAGGTGCTTAATGCCTTCTTCGCCTCAGTCTTTAGCGGCAATACCGGTTGTTCTCTGGATACCCAGTACCCTGAACTGGTGGAAGGGGATGGGGAGAGAGATGTGGCCCTCACTATCCATGAAGAAATGGTTGGTGACCTGGTACGGCACTTGGATGTGCACAAGTCGATGGATCCACCCAAGGGTACTGAGAGAACTGGCAGAGGTGCTGGCCAAGCCGCTTACCATCATTTATCAACAGTCCTGGCTATCGGGGGAGGTCCCAGTTGACTGGCGGCTAGCAAATGTGATGCCCATCTACAAGAAGGGCCGGAGGACTGACCCGGGAAACTACAGGCGTTTCAGTTTGACCTCAGTGCCAGGGAAGCTCATGGAGCAGATTATCTTGAGAGTCATCATGCAGCACTTGCAGGGCAAGCAGGCAATCAGGCCCAGTCAGCATGGGTTTATGAAGGGCAGGTCCTGCTTGACAAACCTGATCTCCTTCTATGACCAAGTGACGCGCTGGGTGGATGAGGGAAAGGCTGTGGATGTGGTCTACCTTGACTTCAGCAAGGCTTTTGACACCGTTTCCCACAGCATTCTCCTCAAGAAACTGGCTGCTCTTGGCTTGGACTGGCGCATGCTTCGTTGGGTTAGAAACTGGCTGGATAGCCGGGCCCAAAGAGTCGTGGTGACCGGAGTCAAATCCAGTTGGAGGCCAGTCACTAGTGGCGTTCCCCAGGGCTCGGTACTGGGGCCGGTCCTCTTCAATATCTTCATTGATGATCTGGATGAGGGCTTTGAGTGCACCCTCAGTAAGTTTGCAGATGACACCAAGTTAGGTACGTGTGTCGATCTGCTTGAGGGTAGGAAGGCTCTGCAGGAGGATCTGGAGAGGCTGCACCGATGGGCTGAGGTCAGCTACATGAAGTTCAACAAGGCCAAGTGCCGGGTCCTGCACCTGGGGCACAATAACCCCAAGCAGAGCTACAGGCTGGGAGATGAGTGGTTGGAGAGCTGCCAGGCAGAGAAGGACCTGGGAGTGATGGTTGACAGTCGGCTGAATATGAGCCAGCAGTGTGCTCAGGTGGCCAAGAAGGCCAACAGCATCCTGGCCTATATAAGAAACAGTGTGGCCAGCAGGGCTAGGGAGGTGATCGTCCCCCTGTACTCAGCTCTGGTGAGGCCGCACCTCGAGTACTGTGTTCAGTTTTGGGCCCCTCGCTACAAGAAGGACATGGAGGTGCTTGAGCAAGTCCCGAGAAGGGCTACGAAGCTGGTGAGGGGCCTGGAGAACAAGTCTTACAAGGAGCGGCTGAGGGAGCTGGGCTTGTTCAGCCTGGAGAAAAGGAGGCTCAGGGGTGACCTTATCGCTCTCTACAGGTACCTGAAGGGAGGCTGTAGCGAGGTGGGGGTTGGTCTGTTCTCCCACGTGCCTGGTGACAGGACGAGGGGGAATGGGCTTAAGCTGCGCCAGGGGAGTTTTAGGTTGGATGTTAGGAAGAACTTCTTTACCGAAAGGGTTGTTAGACATTGGAACGGGCTGCCCAGGGAAGTGGTGGAGTCACCATCCCTGGAGGTCTTTAAAAGACGTTTAGATGTAGAGCTTAGGGATATGGTTTAGTGGGGACTGTTAGTGTTAGGTCAGAGGTTGGACTTGATGATCTTGAGGTCTCTTCCAACCTAGAAATTCTGTGATTCTGTGATTCTGTGATTTATTTATTTTTGTGCAAAAGGAGAGAACACACATCAATGGCAAGATTATATTGGTGTCTTTTAATGTTAATTCATTGACATATCCATTTCTCTGTTCCTGAAAAGATCATTCTAAAGAAGGGGAAACTTCAAAAGAAGTTCGATATTGGAAGAAATATTGATAAAACATGTAGTAGCTTAGGTAGTTTATTCAAATTAGGTCTTTTTTTTGTATCACACAGTACAACTAATATTTGTCTTTTTTTTTTTTTCTTTTTTTTTTTTTTAATATATATATTCATCATCTCTCAAGGCCAATCTTTCTTTCACTGTTTCCTGTCAACTTATTTGTATTTTCCTTCTGGAGCAGCTTGGAATCATTGCTCTGTCCACTATGTTGTAGTCAGTGGAACAAATCATAGTGTTTTTCTATTTGAGGATAGTGTTTAAGTAACTATGTTATTACAACATTGGAATTTGTTCAGTGTGAGCCAATCCATGAGTTTACAAGTTATTTTAGATGCTTTTTTTTTTTTTTTTTTTTTCCTGCAAAAATGACCACAAAGTTCTTGACCACAAGGGCACATTGCTAGCTCATGGTTAACTTGTTGTCCACCAGGACTGCCAGATCCTTCCCAGCAGAGCTGATTTCAAGCAGGTCAACCCCCAGTCTGTACTGGTGTTTGGGGTTATTCCTCCCTAGGTACAGGACCCTGCACTTGTCTTTGTTGAACTTCATGAGTTTCTTCTCTACCATGAGTTTCTTCTCTCCAGCCTGTCCGTGTCTCTCCAAATGGCAGTACAGCTTTCTGGGGTATCTCTCACTCCACCCAGTTTTGTGTCAGCAAACTCGCTGAGGGTGCACTCTGTGCCTTCATCCAGCAATGATCACCAGCAATTTCAGAAAAGTCTGTTAGTAGCAGTTAAACTGATTGTCTCACCAGCTGTACTGGGGTTATTGATTCTCATTTTGTGTTTGCAAATAAATAAATAAAAATGCAAGAATGAAACTTTACCAAACATAAAATCAAACATATATACAAGGAAAAAAAATATAAATAAAATAAAATAAAAATTGGTTGGTTCTCTCTTATTAATACTCTAGAGAAAAAAAGGCTAATCTAAATGATTGAAGACCAATCATTAAGGCCAGTCTCTACTAATAAATGATGAAACTTCTGTCTATAGAGAAATCCATTATTATTAAACATAATATCCAAACTGAATGTATTCGAAATTAGTTCCATTCATAAAATGCACAGAAGAAATAAAATTGTATGTCTCTGTAGCATTAACTTACAAAAGTTTGTTGCAATGCACTTATCAAATAATATATTCACAGGAAAAAAAAATGTGTCTAGGGGATTAATAAATTCCCTGGTTAGCGTGCTTGTGCACATTTAAGCTGAAGAATAAATGTTTTGGAAAGGAAATTTTCTTATTTCCTGCCCACAGATGAATCAAACGTAAAACTAAAGTAATTTTTTCATGATCTTCTCTATTTTAAATGTTTGTATTTTTCCTGAATATTCTTTGCAGTCCTGCAGTATTAACATGAAAAACTCTTTTCCTTTTAAAGGGGAAAATAATAACCAAAATGCCAATGACACTCTCCTGTTCAAACTGTCATAAGCAGCCCACTCCTATTGTGCAAATCTCACTTCTATGGGAAAGAGTTGTCAAATGAGAAAGTTCTTAAAGAAAACTTGCATATAGAAAACTTTGAAATGAAACTTTATATGAATACAACACAAGTCAGGTTATTTAACATAAATCATTCTTTATCAGCTCTGATCAAGACAATTCATTCATGGTTTAAAATAAATTTTAACTCTAGTGTGTTGATGAATGTGAATCACTAAGAGTGTAATAAAGTCAAGCTTCTCTGAGTTTCAGTTTTTACATATAATGTTTTTGTTCATAACTAAAATGTTGCTTACAGTATACTTAGCTGCTGTGCTCTTTATTCATAGAGAAAAATGTTACCAGATTATATGCGTTCAGTGTGCCCTCAGTAAACTAGAGGATCTTGAAAGACAACTACATATACAACCTAGCACAAAGGTGCCTGAAGTTATTTATCAGCAAGTCTTTTCGCAAGATGAAAATGCTGAAAGTAGCTGAACTACAAGGTACAACACAAGAAGGCAGAAAAATGTTGTGATGGTTTTGCTCGGGTGGGTGACCGAGCTCCACCACAACCGCTCTCTCACTCCCCCTCCTCAAAGAGCAACAGGGAGAAAATATGATGAAAGGGGCTCAAGGGTTGAGATAAGGACAAGGAGATCGCGCAGTAATTATTGTGATGGGCAAAACAGACTCAGCATAGGGAGACAGTAAGATTTATTGCCTATTACTAATGAGCTAGAGAAGTGAGAAACAAAGGAAAGAAACCAAAAGCACCTTCCCCCTCAATCCACCCTCTTCCACCTCCTCCCCCCGAGTGGTGCAGGGGAATGGGGGAATGGGGGTTATGGTCAGTCTATAGAAATTCTTCCCTGCCGCTCCTTCTCTGTCACTCTCGTTCCCTGTGCTGTGGGGTCCCTCCCACGGGATGCAGTCCTTGCTGAACTGATCCAGCGTGGGCTTCCCACAGGCAGCAGCTCTTCAAGAACTGCTCCAGATCTGGGTCCGTACCACGGGGTCCATCCCTCGGGAGCACACTGCTCCAACCTGGATCCCCCATGGGCAGCAGCTCCTGCCACGTCACCTGCTCCTGCGTGGTCTCCTCTCCACGGGCTGCAGGTCCAGCCCGGAATCTGCTCCAGCAAGGGTCTTCCACAGGCCGCAGTCTCCGTCAGTGCAGGTCCACCTGCTCCACCGTGGTCTCCTCCACGGGCTGCGGCATGGAACCCTGCTCCACCGTGGTACTCCATGGGCTGCAGGGGGACATCCTGCTTCACCATGGTCCTCACCACAGGCTGCAAGGGACTTCTGCTCCGGCGCCTGGAGCACTTCTCCCCCTCCTTCTTCACTGACCTGGGTGCCTGCAAGGCTGTTCCTCACTCCTCTCACTCTCCCAGCTGCTGTGTGGCGCAGCGTTTTTTCTTTTTTTCCTGTCTTAAATATGCTCTCACAGAGGCGCAAACAACATCACTTATTGGCTCAGCTCTGGTCAGCAGTGGGGCCCTTACCAAACATGGGTCAGCTTCTAGATCCTTCTCACAGAAGCCACCCCTATGGCCCCCTGCTACCAAAACCTTGCCACATAAACCCACTACAAATGTGTATAGTCAGAATATCACACTAAATGGAGAGAGGAGCAAGCTGTGTGTCACATTTTTATGATGAATGAGTTTCTATCAGCTTGGAAATCTAACTGAGTCATAGAGTCATAGTGTAATTTAGACTGGAAGGAACCTCTGGCAATCATCTCTTCCATACCCCCACCTGTAGGGCCAACCTAGACTAAATTGTTCAGGGTCTTGATTAGAAAAGCTTTGAATATTTCCAAGGGAGGAAACTCCATATCTCTTGGCCTCTGTTCCAATTTCTGACCACAGTGGTGATTTTTTTTTCTAATACCTAATTCAAATGTCCCTCATTGTAAAATGTTTGCTAACCTTCATCCTGTCCCTGCCCACCTCTAAGCAAAGTCTGGATCTGTCTTCCTTACACCTTTCCACTAGGTAAATGTAGACAGCAGTAAAATCCCCCTCAGCTCTCCCTTCTCTAGCCTGAACTCACCCCACTCCCTTAGCCACTCCTTGTATGCCATGTGCTCCTGCTCCCTGACCACTTTCCTGACCACTTTGATTTCTCTCCAGCTGACTCACTCCACCAGTTTTTGAGGACTTTTTTTTTTATTATTATTATTTTTTATTTTTTGGTAGCCCAAAACTGGCCACCAGATGTGATCTCACAAGTGCCAGAGAGGATATTCCCTTGTGCTACATTCTTGTTTATAAAACCCAGGATACCATTGGCCTTCTCTGCTGCAAGGACACACCAATGACCAACATGTTAACTGCTTGTACCCCAAAAATACCTGTGTCCTTTTCTGCCAAGCTGCTCCTTACCAGCCAGCCCCAACCTGTACTGGTGGGTGGGTTTATTTTGTGCCAGCTGTAGGACTTTGCATTTGGTCTTTTTTAATGTCAGTTTTGACATTAGGTTACCTTTCCAGTTTAATGAGGTTTCTTTGAACAGCAGACCCACAATCCGATGTGTGGACTGCTCCCTGAGTTTGGTATTACCTGTGAACATATTGAAGAAGCACTGTCCTATCATTCATGTTGTTGCTAAAAGTATTAAACAGTGTTGGCCTTAGTATTTACCCCTTAGAACACTGTCGATGACCAGCTGCCAGCCAGACTTCATACATCTGATGGGCTTGTGGTCCAGAAAATTTTCACCCCTATCTAATTGTTCACTTATCAACTCTGTATTTCAACCATTTGGCTGAAAGAAAACTATGTCAGATCATGTTGAAGACCTTGTTAAAGTTCAAGGTATAAAGGTATGCAACATCCACTGTTGCTCTCCTCCTTCATAAAGCCTTCATGTCATCTTAGGAAGTTACCCTGTTGGTCAGACATGATTTGTAAATTCATGCTGTCTGTTCCTCCTTGCCTCCATGTGCTTGGAATTACCTTCCAGGGAGATTTCACAGTCTTCCCAAGGACTTAGGTTAGGTTATCCAATCTGTGATTCCAGGATAATCCTTGTTCTAGAACGTGAGTATTGTATCTTCATTTTCCACCAGGCTCATGGACCTAAGAGGCTAGCAACAGACCTCACAAGTAAAAACAAATGTAAGAAAAAACAGAGATACTACTTCAACATTTTCCAAGTACGTCACTTTTGGACTTGTTAGGTTCTTTTGGAAGATGGTGCACAGAATTCATTTACTAAATGTAAAGTCCCATTAGGAAGAACAACTACTTAGATTCAGAGTGGGCTACTGCTATTGGCAATGCAGCAGCAACAATAGGTACTAACAAATAAAGAAGAGTGGATGTGAGTTTCTCTCCATTTCAGTTATGACTAAGTCAGTCAAATATTTTTCTATTGGAAAATGATTTATAAAATCTATTTTGTTTTCATTTTTAAAGAATCTCAGTGCACTTTAAACTTTTTCAGAAAAGTCTTTGTTTAAGCCTAAGTCTTTGTTAATTCCTTAATTCCTGTTTCAAAATAAGTTTCCAGTTACCCAAATTAACCAACCAAACAGTGTCATCATTTTAAACAATTACTGTAGTCCATGTTTTTATATTCAGTGTCCATATCTGCAGTTACTTATTGATTTTCAATTTCCCTTATTTTATATTACTGTTGTAAAACACCAAAAACATTATTTTCTGAATACTTTTCACAATCTTTTTTAGGGTGTAGTCTGTTGTATGTGACTGTGTGAGTAAGGTACTCACACAAGAAGGGAACTGTCCTTTCTTAGATGTTCAAATGAAGAATATATGGAGTACAACAAAGAATTTTCTTTATATTTAAGCAATGTAGCTGAAAATACAGGGAGTTCTCTTTAATTACTTTAGGAGGTAGATCTTTAGATCTTTGGAGAATAGATATCTACAACTGTTCTCTCATTGATGAATTGAGATCTTTTTTACTTGTTTTTATTTAAAAAAATATATATCTGGAGAAAAAAGACCCCTTGTGTATAATGTTTTAGTGGTTAGAATGAAGCTAAAGAATTAGATTTTAAGCTCTCCTCTGACTAATGAGGTTTAAATCCACAGACCAACATCTGCTGAGAAAGTACCCCAAACATCTGATCATCAACCATTTTGGATGACAGGGTGAAGAGCACATTCCCTCTCTCCTCCTGAAGCTGTTTTCTTCCACTGTGAAGAAAAGAATATACTGGGTCAGAGAAAGAGCATGCAGGGAAGCCCAGATCTGTAACGTAATTCTTCGGACTCAGAAAACTATTTGGATCCCAAAAGGGTTTCTATGTCTTGCGTTAAAGAGTTATTAAATAATATGAAGTATATATTATTATATATGAAGAATATAACGTCTAGAGTTGAGACCAATACAGACCAGAATCCTCCTCTCAGAATGAACACTCTAACCACTCTGGATAAAACTTACAAATACCTACTTTACTTTGCAAACAAATTATTCTTTTATATGCTGTTTCTGGAGACTTTACAAATAAACAGTTTGGGAATTCCAATGTTTACCATTCTGAACCATGAAATGCCCAAAATTAGCTGGACAAACAGCTTAAAGTATGTAATCGTCCACCTATGTCAAGACACTTTGGAATAAATAGAGGATTATATCTCTAATAATTTGATAAATCTGACATTTAATTTAAAGATCTTTGAGCAAGCTCAGGAAAGCCATTCATCAGTTTCATGTGTCTCAGCAATTTCTTATCCATTCTACTTACTGCAATCAGTACTTAAGGCATTTTCCAAGCAAAACAAAAGAAAAAAAAAAAAAAAAAGAAAAAAAAAAGAGTGAGACGTTTACCTCAGTCTTCTGTTGACTTTAAAAGTGTACTGGTGTACTGGTTTTGGCTGGGATGGAGTTAACTTTCCCTTCAGTAGAATCATAGAATCATAGAATATCCTGAGTTGGAAGGGACCCTTAAGGATCATCAAGTCCAACTCTTGACACCGCACAGGTCTACCCAAAAGTTCAGACCATGTGACTAAGTGCACAGTCCAATCTCTTCTTAAATTCAGACAGGCTCGGTGCAGTGACAACTTCCCTGGGGAGCCTGTTCCAGTGCGCAACCACCCTCTCTGTGAAGAACCCCCTCCTGATGTCAAGCCTAAATTTCCCCTGCCTCAGCTTAACCCCGTTCCCGCGGGTCCTGTCACTGGTGTTAATGGAGAAAAGGTCTCCTGTCTCTCGACACCCCCTTACGAGGAAGTTGTAGACTGTGATGAGGTCTCCTCTCAGCCTCCTCTTCTCCAGGCTGAACAGGCCCAGTGACCTCAGCCGTTCTTCGTACGTCTTCCCCTCCAGGCCTATCACCATCTTCGTAGCCCTCCTCTGGACACTCTCCAACAGTTTCATGTCCTTTTTATACTGTGGTGCCCAGAACTGCACACAGTACTCGAGGTGAGGCCGCACCAGCGCAGAGTAGAGCGGGACAATCACCTCCCTTGACCTACTAGCGATGCCATGCTTGATGCACCCCAGGACACGGTTGGCCCTCCTGGCTGCCAGGGCACACTGCTGGCTCATATTCAACTTGCTGTCTACCACGACCCCCAGATCCCTCTCTTCTAGGCTGCTCTCCAGCGTCTCATCGCCCAGTCTGTACGTGCAGCCAGGGTTTCCCTGTCCCAGGTGCAGGACCCGGCACTTGCTCTTATTGAACTTCATACGGTTGGTGATCGCCCAGCTCTCCAACCTATCCAGATCCCTCTGCAAGGCCTTTCCACCCTCATTCGAGTCCACGACTCCTCCAAGTTTGGTGTCATCAGCAAACTTGCTCAAAATACCTTCTATTCCTACATCCAGATCGTTTATAAAAATATTGAAAAGTACCGGCCCTAAAATGGAGCCTTGAGGGACCCCACTAGTGACCGCCCGCCAGCCTGACGCAGCCCCATTTACCATAACCCTTTGGGCCCTGCCCGTTAGCCAATTGCTCACCCATTGTATGATGTTTTTATTTAGCTGTATGGTGGACATTTTGTCCAGTAGGATCCTATGGGAGACCGTGTCAAAAGCCTTGCTGAAGTCCAAAAAAATCACATCAGCTGGTTTCCCTTGGTCCACCATATGGGTGATCTTATCGTAAAAGGAAATCAGGTTAGTTAGGCAGGACCTACCCTTCACAAACCCATGCTGGCTGGGACCAATGACTGCTTTGTCCCCCAGGTGCGCCTCAATAAGTTCGAGAACCATCTTCTCCATGATTTTACCAGGCACTGACGTGAGACTGACAGGCCTGTAATTGCTAGGGTCTTCTTTCTGACCCTTCTTGAAAATCGGCACGACATTTGCCAGCTTCCAGTCTACCGGGACCTCTCCAAATTCCCAGGATCATTGAAAAATAATTGAGAGAGGTTCCGCGATGACGTCCGCCAGCTCTTTCAGCACCCGGGGATGAATCCCATCCGGACCCATGGACTTGTAGGGATCGAGGTGGAGTAGCAAATCCCGCACACGTTCAGGGTCGGTTGGGAGTTTGTCATCCCCACCGTCCCGGTCCTCCAGCTCGGGGCACCCTGGGTCCCGAAGCCCATCATCGGCAATGAAGACAGAGGCAAAGAAGGCGTTCAGCGTCTCAGAGTAGAGTTAAGTAGCCCAGATAGTATTGTGTTCTGCACATTGGTATGACACCAGTGTTTTGTCCGTTACTGAGCAGTTCTGGCACAGCATCAAAACTACCTCCAAACCCATCCCCCGGCTCCCACCCCAAGCCAGCAGGCTGAGGGTGGGCAAGAGATGGGGAAGGGACATCAGCAGGGCAGATGATCTAAACCAACCAAAGGGATATTTCATACCATGTGGTGTCACACTCAGTAATAAAAGGTGGGAAAGGAGAAGGAGAGAGGAGGCTCTGATTAAGAAGACATCTGTCCTCCCAGACAACCACTACACATATTGAGGCTCTGCTTCCCAAGATATGGCTGAATATCACTCACTGATGGGAAATAGAGAATTACATTTTTTTTCCCTCTCTGTGCTTCCACATAGTCTTTGTTTTTTTGTTTGTTTTGTTTTGTTTTGTTTTTCCTCTTTATTTTCCCTTTAAGTAAAGTATCCATATCTCAAACCATGAGCTTTTTAGCTTTTTTTTTTTTTTTTTTCCTAGCATACTTTCTTCTTACCCTCTTCTGCAGAGAGAGTGAGAGGGTGTGGGTGTGGTGGAGTTCAGCTGCCCAGCTGAGAAAAACCACCACAGAGGGACAAGTGAACTGTGAAACCATGACAAATCTCATGTATTGACCCATGGAAAAAAAAAAAAAAAAAGAGTCCAGAAAAATTTTCTTGAAAATATTAACCATAGAATACAGAAATACAGAAAATGCTTTATGAAGCAACACTTAATAAATGACATGTCTAACATGTCTACATATGTGAAATCCTTATAAATGAATCAATAAGGAGGGATTACTATTTGCTGAAATTTATAAATCCTGAGATATTAAGAAAGCTAACTAGTGGCCAAAAAGCTAGGGATAAGCCTTATTCAAACATCAGATGTAAAGCTGTGAAGTAGGATGACACTTTTTGTGTTTGCAGCTAGAAATCACATCATAAACAAAAAATGTCCAACAAACACTGATAAATGAGCTTCTTTTTGTTTTTTAATCATTCAGTCTCTAATGTGAATTTGCATTCACAGAAGTATAACAGATGGATATTAATTTATTGCAGTTCCTGGGCTGATTTGATCCAATTCGCATCTAATTTTCTTCCCCCACTGTTAGGTGGACCACCTCATCTTATACTTGGTAGTTAAACTGATTCTAAGTTCATAAAATGGAAAGTTCGTTCATTCAAAAACTTTTTATCACTTCCTTTGATTCTTCTTCCCCTAATATCTCTTCATCTAACTTAGACTAAATGTCTTAATTCTGAAAGCATAATTTATAAAGCAAAAAGCTTATATTGATTTAAATTATTCAGAGAACTTCTGAAGTTCTTAAACATTACCACAACCACTGTAATTTGCTTTTGATATATTTCCTTCCTGTTCTCTCTGGTAAGAACAGACTTTCTGTTCTATATCTATATAGCACTGACAAGAATGGGGATTTGCCTCACCACAAGGCCATCTAAATACTCATAAAAAGATTAAAACACATCATGGAATTAATGTCATAAAACAAGCACATAAAGGGTCTCCAAAGATAATTCTCCAAAGATATTCAGCTTAGGATTTTTATTTATTTATTTATTTATTTGGAGTATCACAAGCACCAAAACAAACAAACAAACAAACAAACAAACAAACAAAAAACATAAATCCATATTTTATGGTAAGACATTTCTAGTGTTTATGCTGTTCTGTGACAGCACAAAAAAGAAAAAAAAATAATAATTTAACAAGTTAATAGATTTGGATGTATAGATTTCTCAGTATTTATCTTTATACAACTCTGAGCCAAGTCCCTCACCCCAGTTGATTTCTGCTCAGTTTCAGCCTTGGTGGCCAAAGAATAGGGGTTTGTACCATAGTCTTTCATTTTCTTGTGGAGTGAGTTCTCCAAGACTGGAGAAGAGGTTGTCCTAGACCACAGCCTTAGTTTCTTCTTTCAGCACCAGGCAATAAGAATAACTGTTGTTGCATGCAGCTAATTGTAAGTGGAATTAGTCCCACAGAAGACATTATTTCTAATGACATCATTCATGCAGTGAACAAGAGGTTAGAATAGGATTTAGAAATCTTGAGTTATCTTTCACTCTATAAGAAACTGATGGTGTATATTAGCATGCAATAGCATACCCTCTGTCAATTGTCTATGACCATGCCTACCTTTAGCTTTCCACTTCTTTTTACTAGCAGGCTTTAAATCCTGTTCCATCCCTGAAACAATGAAACACAATTGGACAGTGATTATAGATGAAACCTCCAAGTACTACTCTAATATATGCTGTCTGTTGATAATAAAAACAGTCTGTTGATATCCTATTTAAAATTATTCACATTAGTAATGCAATTAGTGGAAATGGAAATATAGAAAATGTTGGCAGAAGAGTACAATGAAACTGCCTGTGGCAATATAGACTTCCTGCAATACATACTTTACATATTTTATATAAAAGTACAGGTTTTTATTCATTTCAAGAATTTTGCTGGAAGTCCATAGGTTATTGTTAAAGATGATGGAGATTTGGATCTTTTGCAAGCTTCTATTTCTAAGGTCTTTCAGAGTAGTTTCTTAAAGCACATGGGAGTTTCACTATGGGTATTTCACCATCTTATTTTCCACTCCATTCATTTTTACAAAAGGGCTGAGATTTTATGTGATTGTTTGACTTTTTTATTGTTCATTCTTTTTATGTTCAAATTTTTCCCTTCATTTCAGTGAGGACCAGATTTTGCCTGAAATAAGTAATATATTTTTTTTTCCAGAAATCCCTTCAACCTGAATTGTTGCAAGTTTTCTCATTGTTACTAAACTTGGAGCTGTTTCATTTTCCTTTTTTGCTATTCAAGGTCCCCAGGAAACTCCTAAAAATGGTTTAAGAACTTGGTGAGGTCAAGAGTGATAAGAACTGTTCCTTACAACCAGATTAGACTGCTGGTGGCAAAGCATGTGAGAGAGGGGAAAGATCTTTGCAGTCTCATTGTTTTCTGTTTTAAGTACTTAGTTATTACCATTGTCATACTAGATTTTAACAGATTTACCATCTGAAACACTTACAGGGAAGGAAAGTACTATTACTCCTCTATCACAGATAGGAACTGGTAAAAAAGATTGATTACCAATAAAAAATTGGACATTGATATATCCTAGATACTGCTTTCAGCTCCAAACTATTTTCCCAAACTTCGTAATAAGCTTGAATATACTTTGGTCATGTCTTTGATCAGCAAAATAGATATTTCAACATATTTTACAAGCTTGTAACTCTTTTTCTTATCCATTCTTCTTTCTTAATCTACAGTACTGGAATGATTAATATTATTTATGGGGTTGTTTCATTCATTCCTATAACATATTATAAAAGTACACTGAATTTTCACCCCAAATAGGTCTGAATATTCAGTGTAGATTTCCCATAGTCATAAATCACAAATTTCCACACTCTAAGAAACTCACTCTAGTATAAACAGTTCCACATAAAATGCATGCCAAAGTCTATACATTTTCCATCAACTGTAGGTGGGAAGGTCTTAGCTAATTTATTATTATTATTATTATTATTATTATTATTATTTTGCATTTGCAGGTTTTTTTCAACCTCAGCATGCTTAGAAACGGTACTCTGATAACTTCTGATTGGAGGAGGTTTAAATTGAAAAATATATTTCATCAGTTTAATGTGTCATACTGAAAGCTGTCACACCATTTTAACACAAGCATAAAGACCTGTAGTATTGCAGGACATTGCAATAACACCAATTAGTCATGCCCTGCTAGTCCTCAAGCAGCAGCACACACACCCTGGCCAACTCCCCCAGTTTTGTTGTTCTGCATGGCATCATATTGTATGGGATATCCCTTTGGCCAGTTTGGGTCAGCTGTTCTGGTTCTGTTCCCTCACAGCTCCTCATGTACCCCCAGCTTCCTTGCTAGCAAGATGGTGTGAAAAGCTGAAAAATCCTTGATTTGGTGTAAGCACTGCTTTGCAAAAACTGAAACATTAGTGTGTTATCAGCATTATTCTCATCTTAAATCCAAAAGACAGCACCATAGCAGCTACTAGGAAGAAAATTAGCTCCATCCCAGTCAAAACCAGGACACCTGACCAAATCAAAACTACTTTAGAGTGTCATCTTGTGGCACATAGAGCTGGACATGATAGCCACACAGGCAAATTTATCCCCATGTGCAGCAGTAGGTATTGGTGGTTCTCCCATATTTATCCCTGTATCCCATAAATGTATCACAAGTTCAGTCTTCAGCTGAGAAAAAATCAGAAATAGGTGGTTTGTGATGCATATTGGGAAAGTAGTATCACAGAATCACAGAACAGATTATGTGGGAAGGCAGCTCTGGAGACTGTCTAGTCTAACCCCACTTGTTTAGAGTAAGGTCACCTTGAGCAGGTTGCTTAGGGCCATATCTAGTCAGGTTTCAAGTATGTCCAAGAAAGGAGACTCCAAAGCCTCTCTGGGCAATCTGTTCCATTGTTTTATCACTGTTTAATACTGTTTTTCCTATGTTTAAGTGGAATTCCCTGCATTTCATTTAGTACCCATTGTCTCCTAAACTCCACCATCTTATGGTCATTGTGGCCAAGGCTGCCACTGACCTTCAATCCCTAATTTCTTTCTCGTTGGTAAGTGTTAAATCCAGCAAACTGTTTTCTTGAGGATCCAATCCTCAAGAACCTGTGTTAGTAAGTAGTCACCAATTCCCTTCAGAGACTTCCTGGGTTGCTTGTGTCCTGCCGTATTACTGCTCCAGCAGATCTCATTTTGGTTTTAGATCCCCTGTGACGACCAGAGCCTGTGAATGTGAGGTTTCTTCCAGTTGTCTGAAGAAAGCCTCATCTTCATTGACCAAGCCTGTCATTTTGTCATAGAAGGTTATCAGTCTGGTTGAGCATGACTTGCCCTTTGACTTCCCCATACTGACTACTCTCAATCACGTTCTTGTCTTTCATGTGCCTGGAAAACATTTCCAGGCACAGTTCAAAAATCTGGAAGAAAGGTTATGGACATACACTTTGAAATTGCTTCTGATGACTCTGGGAACTATTCTCTTGTTTCCAACCATATTTGAGAAGAACAAAACATTGAAAGCAAAAGAACAGAGCAGTCTAAAACACCATATCATTGTACATTGTGTGACTTTAGCAGTTCATTTAGTTTCCTTAGGAATGACTAAGAACAGTCACACAGCTGAGTCCAGCATGTTGGTCCTTGACTGCCAAAAACACAAATTAAAACATAAGAACCCAATCCAAAGTAAACCTACAGACATGTATTTCCAACATGAAATGTGCACATATACGAGCCCAAGACTGTTTGTGGCCTCCATACTCCCACAATCTGACAGTTGCTAAGGGAATAATTTCCTCAGAGTATAAAGAAGGGATCAAGGGACCTGCCCAGGTTGTGTGTCATGATTATGTTGCTCTGCTTGGTTGTTTGTTGTAGATTGGTATTTAAGATATTGTCCCAACATATGTATCTCACTAACACCTGATCTGCCTTGTGGTGCTCTTAATTTTTTTTGGCTGAGCTCACAACCCCGGATGACACAGCTCATTTTAAAATTAAAAGTGTTTGGATTGGTTTTTAAGATAAAAGTTTCCGTTGTCCAGACTTCTGTGCTGTCGGTGAGATATGCAGATTGTTATAACATAGTCATTCATGCGTCATGCCTGAGCATCATAGATTGGGAAAAGAAGACCCTATCCAGTCAAATTATAGATTATCCAGTCAACTCTGAATTGATTCAGAACACTAACACAACACCTGTACCAAAAATGAAACTTTTCAGGTTCTGACCCATCCTGATATGGACATCAGAAGGAAGTACTCAGCTGGGGACAACAATCTCTTTGTCTATCCTTACCTAAAGGAATCTTAAGCAGACTTCTAAGTATTTGACAATATTTACTCTCACAGGAGTTCCCCAAAAGTAAGGGAGATCTATCAGAATTATTTCTAGAGGAGAACTGAGACACAGGGGGTTAAATAACTTCCTCGAAGGCACCCAGTAAATCTATGTGAAGAACAGGAAATTAAAGGCAGGGACCTAAAGTCCCAACCCATTACTTTATTCACTTCCTTGTAAAAATGATCTCGCACGATTTTCACCAAAGTATAAATTAGAATTCCCTCCCTTCTTCTGTTCTGGGAAGTCCTTATACAGCTGCAGGGCACACGTGCTTCTAGCTTAATGCAGATGGTGGAAAATTCTGAGACACTAAATCCTTCCTTGCCTTTCTTGATAATATCCATTATCTAAATTACCATTTTTTTCCTGCAAAATGATGAAAGATTAATTTAGTTTTCAGTTCCATTTACCTCCCCCTTTTTTGTTGTTTTGTTTTATCTTAACTTTAAAGTTCTGCATTATTGTTCACAGATTTGCTCATGAGAGTTAAAAGTAAACAGATTATGCCAAAAGGCAATATTTCAAAATTAATTAAGACATTATTTTAAAGAAAAGTAATTTCATACTTTAAATATTCACAGACCCTGGGTGAAATTATTATATTTTTTTTTATTTCTTTTATTTTTGTTTGTTTGTTTGTTCTAGAACATCCTTTCCATTTGTGTGTGTTCTGCCAAAGTCCAGTGGTGTTTCATTTCAATTTTGTTGTTGTCTTGGTATCCCGTGCAGTCAATGGACCTCTGAAATTTACATCTCAGATGTTGGGAATTTCTGATAATAGCTTAATCCGGAAAGTGACTTTGAATTTCTCAGAGTGCTTTATTGCAGTGTTTTTAATTCTTATTCTTGCTGGAAATAATGCAGACAGTGCATTTGTAAATGCACTGCATTTACAAATATTTTAATTATTTGATTAGAACAACATATAGAAGCCTAGCTGCAAAAAATGGTCCTTCAACACTGGGAGATGCATAATGACAGGCAGCATTTTTTAGTTCTTTTAGAGAAATGAGAAATTTATAAATTTTTTTTAAAAAAAAAAAAAAGAGAGAGAGAAAAAAAAAAAAAAAGGAAAAAGAAATCTACAAGAATAAGAATTATTCAATGCAAAGATTCACCCTGAAGGTATTATTTGTTTTCAGTCCCTTCTTTCAAGACCATGAATTTTACTTTTATCAGTCTTGGGATCTGATATAAAAATATCAGATATGGTATAACTAAATATGGTATAACAAATCACAAATATTGGGTAGTTGCCTAAGAAGTAGACTATAGTTCCTTCATGAAGGAAATTACACTTTTCCTAAACAGAAGGGGGGGGGGGGGGGGTCCAAATTCCTGCCTCTCTGATGAATGCACTAAACTGTTGTTACATAAAGACAAGCATTAATTTCATCCCTGTCTGATTTATATATATATATATATATATAAAAGACCCTATTCTTTCAAATAATTGTAGACATCTTCCTTTATAAGAGAATTGTGCTCTCAAAGTGCCTGCCAGCAGCAATGAAAAAGACTGAAATTCCATGTGCAATCTTATGCTTTTAACGTTAACAAGTGCTTACCTCTAGGGATATTCTCCTGTTCTCTTCAACTTGATTCTCAACCTTTTTACGGTGAAGAATTCTTTAATATTTTTATTCATGCACCTACATTTCTTGATGCACTGTGTAGTTAGATTTCCACTTCCATGTTTTAAAGCTTTTAGGCCAGGAACCTAAAATTTATGTATTGCAGCACTGAACTTAAAGATCTACATATACTTATTTGGTTGAGTCCTAACTGAATTTCCTAGGATCAGCCAGAAAATCTGTGGCAAGGCCAAAAACTTAGTATCAGTCCCTAGAAACTGATTTCAGAGCTTCAGGCAAAACACCTTTTTTTCAGTCACTTTAGGTTATAGATTCTAGTCCATAGATTCTAGTCCATCCTGGAAAAGGGAAGTGGTGAAAAAGTACCTCTCCAAGCACATTCAAAGAGTAGTCAAAGGGATCTTAAAAGCAAGCAAAACTGCATGGAGATATTTATTTTTCACCCATCCTTGATTTTTCAATGTATATGAGAGCTTCACAACTGGGAGCAATTATGGACAAAAATTATTACATGATGTATGACTCAACATACAAATGATCTTTGGGAAAGGAGGTTCCTGAAAGGCAGATTTGGTGTATGGAAAAGTATCAAAAACACTGTACAGTTTGATTGCTGGGGGAATTATATACTGGTATGTGACACCTTAGGGAAAAGTTCTGAAAAGTAGGTCAGGTACCATGAGTCTTAGCAGACTGGTTACTTATTCATTGGGATCAGCTGTTCTGAGCTTCAGGAAGTTCAGGACTCAGCAGCTGCTGTGTAATCAGGGCGCAAAATGCTTTACAATGGCTGACTGTAAAAAAATTGGAATTGATTGAGAGGGCCTAAGTTATTGTCCTCCTGTGATTGCAATATGCAGCATATAGAAAATTCTCTCATGCTTAAGCCTTTCCTTTATATTTCTAGTGTTCATTAAATTAGTTTTAAACCACCAAGGGTTTCTCCCTTCCTCCCCATCTCTCCACAATAATTTCTGGTTCTAATTTGAAGGGTTTTTTTTAATAAATATGTTTTAGATGAATTTAGTGCTTGTGGAAGTTGCCAGCCTATTTGATCCTGGATGGGGGGAAGGAAGACTTTAAGTACTGGAAAGAACTAGGACCTCACATGAGGAAGAGGGCTAGAAAGCAACCAATAACTCGAGAAACAGAATAGCAGAACAGTATCTAAGTGATCAAAGCAAAGCTGGAAATCCTTCTATGCCTCAAGAAGGGTCCCGATGAGTCAATGAATGCCAAACACACAACCCATAACACAAGTCTGGAAGACCACATGAATTGAAAATGGAGCTGAAATGCTATGGCTGCCAAAGGCCAGTTATCTGGTGTTGAGCAAAAACTGGAGTCTAAATGAGGATATCTACCCCTTCTGAAAGAGGTAATCTGCTCCTTCTATTGGATTTCTCAGGGGAAATTTTTCTAAAATCCCAGAGAGGATTCATCCTACACACATCTCTTCTCATCCCTACACCTTGTCGAAATTCTAATTTACAAAGTCAGTTTAAACAGAGTGAGATATATCACTAAGAGCCTTTTTGTGCTGAGGAAAGGTGTTGACTCATAAGGAAGTGAAAAATTGCCATTTTGTCTGTGTGTTTATATCATGAAGACATCAAAATTATGTAGTCAAATGGAAACGACATTTTACACTAGCTAGCTATAGAAACATAGAAATTACTACTTGGAAATAAATAATACATCTTGTGCAAGGACCTCCACTTTCTTTGTACTAGTAGAAAAAGAACACTGCAGCTTCCCATTTTAATAATTATGGAACAAACCCATAGGCAGTTAGGAATAGCCCAGTTTACATATCCAGGTATTAGCAGCACAGGAATAGGAAGCGGGGGTGAAATCCTAACAGCACTGAAATTACTGGGAGACTTGCTGTTTCCTTCACAAGAGCCAAAATTTTACATTCACATGTTCTTTCCATGATTTAACCACTAAACACTTTATTCAATTACCTCTCCAAGCACAGTAACAGATAGCTTCATAAGAACCTTATTTTTTTTTCTTTCATATATTAATCATAATTTATGTTGACATACTGACTTATCTGTGCGTACATATCCAACTACTCATAGAGCACCCATTATCACTCTATCTGATTACCTTCTATTTTAAAGTTTGATAGAAGTTAGAAAGGTCTATTCATCACAGGTAGTTCTAAGAATTCAATTCTAAAAGTGCTCGCCACATCGTGCCTATATTTTTCCTTCACTGTGAGTATGATAGGCTACATAAAATAAAGGGTAAATGCAAACCAGTTATTTCATTTTTTCTTCAGTTTGTCATATACTTGTTGCCTTACTCATAAAAAGGGAGAAAAGACAGTAGTGAGAGATACAAATATGTTCAGAGGAAGTACTTAGCAATCTGCTCTTGCTTTCTTCTGGTGCTATGCAGGGGCATATGGTGGTCCTTTGGCAGTATTTTAGTTAATGCGTCTTCGTAGAATCCTTTATTTCCATAACTGCTTGAAACTAAGACATCAGATGTGACAGCAGAATGCCATTCCCAAAGAATCAGGCAAAGCTTGCAAGTTTTATTCTCATTACATTTATATTTTTTAATATATCCTATATCCTTGAGAAGTGTGTTTGCTGTTCCTGCTTCAAACTCGTATTCGTAGTTGCATGCACAACAGTGTTCTTTACCCTTTAATAAGCTTTGTGTTCTACTTTTTGAGTAGGAATTCCAAAACTGGCAAATAACTAAAGCTGTGCATACATCTGGCTTTCAAAGCTTTGATAGATCTTATTTCTCTATTTCCTACTTCCTTCACATTAAATTTTGTGAGAGGAAAGCACTCTTTAAATATTATTTATTACATTTTCACTAGGTCCCTCTTACAGTCTTCTTCTTTTTTAGTTTGGGAGGTGAGAAAAATGATCATCAAACCTGGAAGTTAAGCAACTTATTACTGTCACATGGAGTTTGCTTCTAGGGGCAGAGATCCAAAACATAGAGCTGAACAAGAAGAGACATAAGTAATAAGTTTAGGCAATTCAGTGTTTCATTTTCTCCTGTGATGCCAGGATTTATTTATTTACTTATTTGCCAGACACACTTAATATATCTCACTAAGTGTTGCTGACTATGATACTTGAATCAAGTTGGTAGGGTTTAATTCTTAAATAGATATAGTAAAAAGCGTGCAGAAGTTTGCTAAAGACAGTCATGTGTCTTTGAAACTTAGAAATACAGTATGAAGTGCAGAGAACCAGGAAACAAAATGACACTGGATATTAAAAAGCAATTCATGATCTAGGAGAACCCTAAAGTTATTCTTGGCATTTCTAGAGTCACACACACAAAAAAAAGTAAGTCTCAGGATGAAGTGAGAAGTTGACTGAATAGACTATTGCCAAATCCAGATATGAAGAGAGAGAGAGAGAAATAGAGAGAGAGAGAGAGAGA
>NC_048894.1:143287936-143385436 GCF_011077185.1 Oxyura jamaicensis
GAAAGAAAGAAAGAATTGTAGGCACATTCAGCACATTCAGTACAAGGGTGTTTTGCTACATCCTGCTCCCAGTATTTGAGTACTTGCTAACTATTGAGAAAAATAAAAAGTTGGAGGAAGGGAGTGGGAGAGGGTGCATAAAGAGAAACCTTGGAGATACTAAACAATAAGATTCATATAAAGGAAGAAACAATTGGCATAAATGTTAGTATGATACCCATGAATTTATGTGTAAACCAGAGTTATTTTCTTCGCACATGGAAAGGTACTTTTGGAATATATTCATCGATCTACATTTGTAAAGTTTCACTTGATAAGTATGCTGACATACAGCCAGAAGTAAAATTTTTATATTCTTGAGGCTGTTCCTATAGCAGGCTGCTAACAAATGAGCTATGCCTCCATGAATCCTTGTTGGAACTCCAGTGATGGAACTGATAGCCAGAAGAGAGCAAAGGAGTTTTTTTTGCTGTTTTTCCCCCAAGCCACAGAATTTCAATGGATTATCTTGGCAAGAAGCCCAATAATTTATGCTTAACTGATTTTATATTCCAGATTGAATTCGAGGATGAGGTTGAAGAAATGGAGTAACTACCACTTTTTCCATAGATTTTCTTGTCTTCCAGCAGAGCAGCAGTTTTGTCTATTGTGTTCATTGAACTCTGTGAACAAGTGTGCAAGCAGAGAACAGCTTTCTGGACCAATGTGACTCCATATGAGTATGTTCAACAATATTTATAAATTCAGATATGAAAAAAGGAACCAAGGAAGAGGAAACAAAAAATCTCACCCACCCTCTCTATTTCAGTCTTTTCATATCTGATAGAACAAACAGAGCTACAAAGTAAGAACATCTGTAGATAAAGCCTAAGAGGGGCATATGTGTTCCACACCTAACCACAGCAGGGTGTCACTATAACAGCTTGCTTACTACTTATCACATCCAAGTCCATATGGTTCATTTCTGCCTTAATTGGGCATTTCCATGCTTTTGTAGATTTCTGTAAAAATCTTAATGATATTTAAATATTCTTTTGTTGATATGAAAACTTTTTTATTATTTTAGTGAATCTCAAGCAAAAATTAAATCCTGGAGTGGGTGTTCAGAATATTTTTAGTGACCTGAGAGATTCTCTAACAACAGACAAAAATGTGGTGTTATTTTACCTACATTCATTTTTTTTTAATTTCTTGCCAGCATTCAGCCTAGACTGCTCCAAATCAAATAAACCGCAGAGGCCCACACAGTAAGAGAGGGTTCATTATGGATCTTGAACAGCTCAGGGTGGAGGTGCCGAAGTAAAAGAACAGATAGCTTTGAAAGGGAACTAATAATATGTTTGTCCCATACCTTCCACATGTTTAGTAAACTTTCTCAAAGAAGCTGTTTTATTTAGGTACTCTAAGGTGTAATGAAATGAAAAATCATTGGATTTATTTGCTTGCTTGAATGTAGAGAGTTATTTTGATAGAAAGGTAGGCATAAGGATGTGTGTAGGGTCAGGCATTTGCCGTATCCTTGTGAAAACCTGGAGTAAGTCTACCCATGAAAAGGTGAATCACAAAGTATTTCCCCATGTGCAGGGCTAGTGAAATGATAGCATTGATTCCTACTGAGTCAGAGCAAAGGATAAAAGGTAGAAATGACCACTGTTGACTGGAAGTGCTCTCTTTCACTGAAATAAATAAATAAATAAATAAAAATAAAAAGGTATCTGAAGATACTTCAGATATTCAGATAATAGAGAGTTTTCCAGTTTTCCTGCTTTTGCAGCTAGCTTATATTAATTTGCTTATTTCCTTTTCAACTGTCTTGAGAAAGAGAAGGGTGGATTTGTTCTGCTTTGTTAGTCTTTTTGGTTCTAGAGTGTTTGGAGACCAACAATCACAGTATCATTGACTACATAAAAGCAACAGTCCTTGTTAAAATAGAAATCTTAATAGGAGCTTCTGAGGAAACATGTAACACAAATGCACAATTATATAACAGTATACATGTTCTCTCTAAACTGAGAATAATATGAATGAAGACTTAGGTGATCTTTCCTAAAATAAACCAGTCTTCAGTATACCCAACAAGTTTAATTGCATTTATCTCCATGTTTCTTTCAACAATCATTCCTGGACAAACACAGATGCTGAATGAGGTGTTTAAAGAACAAAAAGAAAAAATGCCAAGTAAGAAAAACAATGTGTGTGCTGCAGCATGCAGTATGTCATACAGCAGTGACAGGGATGCAGTGTGACGCTCTTTTCTCAGACTGTAGTAACTAGCTGCAGGCCCCTCTCTTCCACACAGACCCAGCCTAGGATGCAAAGAATGCTCTCTGCAGGAAATGTTTCATGAAAGCAGAACTCAGCCACGATCACATCTTTCACAGGTCATTTTCAAGCAGTTTACTCCTTCCCCATGGTCTGGATATAAGCTGATTTTAAAATGCAAACATCTTATGCACAATTTCTTTGAAAAATACAAGAATGGATTACAGACTTGGTTTTAAAGGATCAGGAATATAATGTAGCTCATGCTACAGAGCACAGTTGTGCCCAAGTAAAAATACTTTTTAATTTATTTTATTTATTTATTTTTTCTGTATACAAGTTTCATAGCAAACACTAGTGAGTT
This sequence comes from Oxyura jamaicensis, assembly GCF_011077185.1. Lineage (NCBI taxonomy): Eukaryota > Metazoa > Chordata > Aves > Anseriformes > Anatidae > Oxyura > Oxyura jamaicensis. The sequence continues at coordinate 143,290,563 of NC_048894.1, forward strand.
TCACACTTGGCTGTTTTTTCTAACCTCTGTGTTTGAAAGGCTAGGAGACTCTCACTGTTTTTCAAGGTTCAAAAATGAAGTTAGAACATAATGAAGCCTGATAAAATCTCATAGATTATCCCTGGGGAAAAGCATCAATTAATTCAAATTCTTAATTCTTTTTATAAAAATAAGATATTTTTTTAAGGTGTTTGAAGTTTCTTGACTCTACCCCTTGGCTTTTTTTAACTCCACATTCTGAAATCCTTAATCAAGATTTCAGTAGTTTAAATTACAGCTATTAAACAAATTGGGAAAAGGAGGAAGTATATTATTCTTTCTCCTTCTTAACGTTTAAAATAAAATGCACCCTAAGGAAATTGTGGTGGCCTTGCTGAATAAACTACAGAATAACTCAGGACCCATAAGTTTTAGTGTATATCAAATCTCTCTCTAATCATTTCCTAGCCTCATATAAACTAGTTTTAATAAAAACAGAGAGCTCAGAAGACTTCAGATTCCTTATGTACTACTTAGTTGAAATTTACTTGCCTTTCTTCATAATAGCAAGCCACAAACTATCACAGCTTTTTTTTTTCTTTTTTTTTTTTTTCTTTTTTTTCATGTAATCACATAGACAGCTGAGAGACATATACCTTGCAAGAGAATTTACTTCAAACAACTTCTCTACTCTGGCAAGAAATGAGAATTTTCTCCATCTTAGCTGAGTTGAGTAATTTGACACCTATCTCCTCTGTGTGTTATTTGGGATTGCCAAACAAGGCCCTTTGCACTGACACTCATGAGGACAAGAGCCAATTAACAATTTCTGAACCTTTTCAATTTTTGCAGAATACTCTGAGTGGAGCACAGAATGGTATTCAACTCCAGCCAAAAACTAGTCAGAAAGGATACTGTCATGTTCTGCTGAAACTATAGTATTCTGCTTACCCTGAAAACTGATACACTGCACCCTCATCAGCCTGAGTCGATACAAATCCACCGCTCACATCTCGTCAGAAAGTGCCCTAGCCACATGGCTTTTGTTGAAGCTGTGCCATTTTTGTGAAACCAGGAATGTGGAATTTGTTTGGCCTGCAAAGAAAATTGCAAAGGGGAGTCTATTTCTGTAATCTAATAGGCAAAACACTCTGCTGAAGATGAGGGGAAGCTAAAATAGTTCTTTCCCAGGGGCGTACTTAGAATATGTATTTTCCATGTAACAGTGTTAGGATAAAATGTATTAGCAATATTGGAAGAAAAACTGAAACATGGGAACTTTCCACAGTGGACATATCTCCTTGTCTCATAGTTAGCCTCTTTTTCTTACTTTTCTTCCCTCAAACTTCACACCATTTCTTGCACAGGAGCATTGTTCCAATGGGTAGGTGTAGGGTTGGTATGGTGTAAAACTAGACAACAGATCATGACTGAGGCATTTTTATGGGAAGAAAGTATCAACCTATGTTGAATACTCAAAACAACACCCTGAATGCCTGAACTCAGCTAGTGGGTACACAAAAGAACCTCACTCATGGCTGCAGAGGAGTACCAAAGCCTAGAGAAACATAGAATTTCAGACATACTTTATTCTTCAGCATTTTCTAGCAGCTGGCTAAGATACATTCCTGAATAATGTGAGTCACTTCAACGTACTCTAAAAATTATTTGACCTGATAAATGTGACCCCTGGAATGTCTTTATGAAGCTCACCTACAAAGAAGAAATAAGCTCATATGACAACTTTGATCCTCCTTACATCTTTGGAGAAAACGTGTATATAACTAACTCAAATGCTCATTTCTATTTCTGAAAGAACTAAAAATAATAAAATTTGTAGACTCCGTAAAAAGACAGGAATGCCTGGTTAAGGGTGAATTTCATGCTGGCATGAAATTTCAAAGTGGCATTCCTTAAAGAATTCAGTTTTGTTAATCCACTGAATGGGCAAATCCTTGGTTAAAAAACACTTTAATCTTGTTTGTCTTACCCTACAATGGTACTATAAGCTGGAAAGTACTATTACAAATGACAGTTATAACTCAAAATTCAAACTCAGAGCTGCAAGCATGCTCTGAAATGTGTGCAAGCCTTCAGTTTTGTATATAAACTCTCATGGGGCTCACAAAGCATCAGAATGTTTTCATGAAGGAACCATTCCTCTTATAGAGTATTGCTATATATCTGAAAGAAACTTGCTGTTTCTTCCATTTTACAATTTGAAACTAATTTGGCATGTTTTTCTCCATTACCTCATCCTATATTACCTAGGCCACAAAAAAGCCAATCACATATCCACAAGGGACAGCTTGCTGAATTGAAGTGGCAATGTGATATTTCTTTATACCATTGTGTCCCCAGTACCTAAATTTCTTTGTTCTCCTTAAAGTAGCTCAAGTTAGGAGAAAGGTGACAGCAATCAGCTTAAGATGCCAAAAATCCTAAAGTTGAAATACAATATCTAATCTCTCCATCACAAATGAAAACAGATTGAAAGCTGCTCTAATTTATACTGGCTACCAATAAGGCAAGATTTGATAACACAGGCAAAGAAACAATTCAGCTCTGCTCTTGGAGAGTCAGGAAGAAGGTATCAGAAGTTTTCTAGAGTTATCTGTGCCTCTGAGCTTGTAAAATCTTTTGGCAACTGGACCCATTAACTTTAGTGCTGGCTTTTGACATGGCAAGACATATACTGGTGTTAGAGACTTGAGGCCAGAGCATTTGGGAACAAGAAAACTTCACCAATAGGATAGCATATTGCTTAGAATGATGCATTATTATATATTGTTTTCATATTGCATTTATGTGTGGATATGTATGGATATGAGACATTTTCATAACACCTTGAGACCAATCAAAAAAAATTTTTTGAAGTATAATTGAATGAGACTACACTTTCATGTAATTATATTCCTTTTTAGACATTAGTTATATGATATTTTCATATGTAAGACATTTCCATCCTCCTTATTTCATATGTTCTAAAGACTGTCACTATTTTTGTTTGGTATATGAGAAGAAGGAAAAGGACAATATGGGGGGGGGGGGGCCGGGGGGAGGATGAGAGAAACAGTGAAGGAGAGAAAGAACAAAAGATATTTGGAAAACATGTATGTCTTTATAAAAGAGATCATTATTTAACCTCATATGCAGTCTTTCCTTCAGTATATTTACAGAATTGTAACATTGTAGTTTTTATGGTGTAAAAACGTATTAATTTCAGGATTGTTTAAGTGGGAGGCAGAGAAATATATTCTGGTTTCAATTAGGGAAGACGGATATATAAACAGGTTTTACTTGAAGGTCCTGATAGGAACAAAAGAAGGTGATATTGAGGGACACAATATCTGCGTTTTTTTCAAAACACTGGAAAATAAAACTTCCATTGGCTTTAGGGATGCAGGATCAAACACATCCTTAGGTCATGAACAAGTTAACAGACATGTTGAAATGGCTTAATTTTCTGAGTACTGATGGCTCCATCCCCAGGAATCTGAATCTCACTGCCATTACCCACAGTCAATGGTAGCCAAAGGCCTGAATTTCTGCTTTAAGAAAGGTTGAAGCCTTGCCATAAATACTTTCCAGAGAATGGCAGTTATTATGGCAACAGCGTTCCCATTGCTCTAGTTAAGATTGTGTCAGCATTTAAATTATAAACCCCTGTTTTCAGGGGTTTACATCTTGGCTATAAACATTTGCCGAGAGATGAAAATTGGCATTCACTGCCCTAGAGCCATTTTTTTAATAACAATGCTTGAAGAAAATCAGGCTGGGATTTTTATACTGCAGGAGGGAAAAAAATTGGAGGCTTGTTGTGGGTGGTGAGGTGCATTTGCATGTACATATATGTGTGTGTACACACAGAGTAGGAGGGCATGTATAGTCCTAAAATATAAAAACTTCTCTGTATTTTTATTTTTTTTTTCTCAGTACTTAGAGTTTTGCTAGTTTGTTTTAAATGCACTTTATGTAAGAGTGCTAAAACAAAACAAGAACATTGCAGCTGGCATATTTCTTACAGCTCCATGAGCTTTAATAGGGATAGAGCAATGTACATCAAAAATACGATGCGTCTAAAATGCTAACATTTTTGCTCTTTGTAAACAGATTGCTATATTATGTCTTATCAACCTTTTCTTAGTAGGACAAGCTACTGGACTAGTGTCCAGACCACTGTACACTTTCTGGACACTTACTGTATGCAGTTCTGGGGTCCCCAGTAAAAGAGAGACATGGAACTCCTGGAGAAAGTCCAGAGGAGAGTTACAAAGATGACTAGGGGACTGGAGCATCTCTCTTTTTAGGAAAGGCTGAGAGAGCTGGGCCCATTAAGCCTGGAGAAGAGAAGGCTGAGAAGGGATCTTATAAATGTATATATTATGTTAAACAAGCATGTAAAGATAATGGGGCTCGACTCTTTTTGGTGGTCCCCAGCAACAGGACAAGAAGCAATGGACACACAGCCACTAACTGAAATGCAGGAAGTTCCATCTCTATATGAGGAAAAGCTTTACTGTAATGGTGACTGAATGCTGAAACAAGTTGTCCAAAGAGATTGTGGAGTCTCCTTCTCTGGAGATATTTAAAACTCACCTGGACTTGATCCTGTGCTCTTGGTGACCCTGCTTGAGCAGGGAGGGGGGGAAGGGGGAGTGGAAAACATGATCTCCAGATCCCTTCCAACCTCAACCATTCTGTGATTCTGTGAATAGTCCTTTTTTAAGCTGTAGAAAATGAAGACCATTTACTTGTAACTATTTTTTCCTCAAGGTTTCTTAGATGACATTCCCACTCTACATGTTTACATATGCAAACTCTGCTAGTCAAAGAATTCATCCTTCAGCAGCATCCAGAGCTGCATGCTTGAGCCTTGATCCTCTGTATGTTAACCTCTGGCTCAGAAAGTGGTGACCACATTGCTCTCCCTGAGTTTCTCTTTCTCAAAGTCCTTTGAAAACCCTTGCATTCTCTGAGACAGCGTTTTTGAATGTTGTGTGCATTTTGTGTATGTGTATAGAAGTTGTGGGTGCCCCACCCCTAGCAGTGTTCAAAGTAAGGTTGGATGGGGCTTTGAGGAACCTGATCTAATAGGTTCAATAGGATCAATAATAACCTGATCTAATTGGCATCCTTGCCAATGACTGGGGGATTGGAACTAGATGATCTTTAAGGTCCTTTCCTACCAAAACCACTCTATGATGATTCTATGGATGATGATATGTATGTGTATATATATATAAATATATAATTTAAACATCCATGAAGAATTTGCTTATGAATAACTTCTTTCTTGCTTGCATGTTTGTTATATGTATATTAATACTGTTGGTGACTGCAAGAAATACTTACTAGTGAAGCACAATTTTCTTGAAGGAGAGTTTGGTATCTCTAACAAAACTAAGACAAAGATCAGATTCACAAAAGCAATGCTGATGCACATGTAAGATGAAAGTACCTGAGGCCCATGCTACATATTGAAAAATGCAATATGGAAACCTTTGGTAAGACAGGAAGTTTCCAGAACTTTGAAACAAAATTGCTTCAACATTCCCAAGGCAAGAAGGATCACTTTTTCATATTAGGGACAGCAAACAAAAGAAGAATTGGTGAGAAGTAAACATCAGCCACACTAAATAGAATTAGAAATATGTCAAACAATATATCTTGAGCAGGCAGTTTTTGAAAGACAGGAACCTCCTGTTTTATCTTTAAATTTGAATTTGAAATTCTCCTAGGCTTGGGTGACCAGAAATTTTGCTCATTCTTTCCAGCTGTAATTCATAGCTTCAGGGAAGCTGAGCTCATCTGCCGGGAGACTTAATGCTTGAGGTCTGAGGTGGCTACTGAGATCTGACGTACCTTATATTTATCCACAGATTCCTCAAGGGAAATGAATCTTGTCATGTCAAAGTTACTGATGTTGCACTAAGATGGTGGACAAGTAGGTCTTTGTATAGGTATATTGGAACTGAACATAGGAATAAAAAGACTGGCTTTCATTTTTTTCATATTTTAGAGTTTGGATATTGATGTGTAGCTTTGTGGGAAATCACAGGCTTTGAGCTGTCAGATCACCGAGCTGAGTTTCCAATCTAAGCAGTGAAGACAAAACAGTAGGGGAAGAAGGAAGAGAAGTCTGCTACAGACACAGGCCATTGCCTACAAAGAGCAGGAGCCTTGGATCTCTCACAGACTGATCTAACTTTGGATTAACTTTGCAGGTCTGCAAGCCCTCAGGAACCTTGCAAATATCAGGTCTTCATAGACTGGAAACAAATGAGGAGAAAGCAATTTCAACATTTAATATTAAATGTAAATTAGAAGAAAGTATCCCTTTATTTCACTTCTGATTAAAATAATATTATTTTTGATGAAAAGAATCAGACTCATAAATCTAATCTGTTATTCATTACATTTAACAATGCTGTTTCTTCAGCTGTGGTCTTATGGGTCTGATTGTCCTGCCTGGTTATTTCTCTAATGAGAGAAATAAATACCACCCATTACTATTATTCCTTGAAATGAACATGGATACACCTCTTAATCACTTCTTTTGGAACTGTATTTGTGGAGAAAAAGTGCTACGAGACCTCACACCTCTCCCATCCTTAAAAATTTTCAGAGACTACTGAAAGGTCAATAGCATATCAAGTGCCAGCTCATTATGAGATATTATTAGTGAGCATAATAATTGTTTGAGCTCTTCCATAACATGACTATGTACTTCAGTGCATATATTAATGAATAAGCCATTATTTAAATGGTAATTCATCTCTGACTGTTATAAATAATAAGCCTCTCAGTACATAAATCCAGATAAGGTCCTTTAATGTAATGTATAGCACATTATTGCATTTAGTTAATGAAAGAACAAGTACCAGCTAACTAATGGAAAATTGTCTGGTTTTGTTTCCTGGGGCCATGGAGATATATTTTTCCTGTTTATTTTCTCTGTCAGCAAAAGAAAGGCAAGTTGGAAAACAAAACTGAGACTGTCTTATAAGATTCAGAGCAATTAACACCATTGAGATAATGAAAACTGTTATTTATTTGTACTGACACTCTGCTACAGCAAGAAGTTTCACTGTATGCCAAGGCCTTTTCCTATTAGATGCTCAAATAGGTCCATCAATCTCCTACTCTAAAGGGTGTCCAGTCTAATTTTAGAGAACATAAAAAGTGGGAATGATGACAAGGGAAATTAAAGTAAGTTGGCACAATTGATTGGAAATTGATGCCCAGTCCAGTCATTCCAAATCAAGTGTGAGGGTCATTCATACAAGAATTATAATTACATCTAGTGGAAGGAAACAAGAAAGTACAGTGAGAAGAAAGCCCAACCTCAAAACATGATAGAGGAATATGTTTCACATGGCATAATAGTGATGGGGGAATGGGTTAAATCTGGATACATCCATTTTCTTGTTCCTCATAATGAAAGAAATGGAAATGGGTATTTATTCAAATGAAGTGTACTGGAATAGCCAGAGAAGACTGCTGAAAAGTCCACATAACCACTACAAAAATTGAAGGAGAAGATTAAAATTAAAACAGTTGAAGAAAAACAAATAATAATAAAAAAAATAAAATAATAATAAAAAAAAAGACATGGCAGATACAGCTTTGATTTGCCAAATAAAGTTATAGAATGCAGATCTACAAGGCAGAGAGGAATGTCCTGTTTTCCTCTCTCCCCCTCTCCCCTTCTGCAGTTGCACTGGCACTTGGCACTGTTCATATTTACTTGCTTTATATGTATATTCCCTGTTTCACACAAGCTTTGCAGTGCAAGAAAAGAAGTCTTTGTGTAGACTCTTCTAGTACCACAGACAGTGAATGTAAGAATTGTGTGAAGACAGACAAGTGACCCTGCTTGAATATAGCCCTGCAAAAGATTGCATTAAATAGTGCAATACAGGGTTATTACTATGCCACTATAACAGAAGGTTTCTAACCTTCCCCTGATGTGTTGAAGTGAGGAAACCTTAGTTGCCCAAGTCAAATAAGGTCTTCAGCTGTCTTTTAAAAAGACACCATGATCTTTGGGTTGGATAACCTGGTTATAGTGAAGGCAAAACCCAAATACTACTTTGAAGAAATCAAATTAAGCAATATATGTGGATGAAAACATTGTTCAGTTGTGAGGACAAAGGCAAAGAAAACTTAATGAAAGACCAAGAGAACTCTTGCCAGACAAAGAAGGAATTGAGAGACCTCAACAAATGGAAAAATTAGAGAGGTAAAAAACTTAGTGCTGACAAGAAGAATAGCACCTGGTAACTGAGAACAAAACAATAAGAAAATGGTAGAAAGTGGAAGTCTTTTGCACTTTTTAACTTTGAATGAATCTAAACCTCCACCAGGAGAGAGAAGAGAAATGAGAAAATTAACCAGAAACTACAAATAATTTTTAATTGGGGATTTTTTTTATATTTTTTTTTATTTTTATTTTTAATTGAGAAAAGCCAAGGGAAATTTATTTTTGCTTATAAGAGCAAATAAACAAGGAAATATATCACTACGTGAGCTCTGGACTATAAGTAAGGCACATTTAGAAATTTACACAGCACTTTTTCCCATGGTGGCTTTGTATGTCATGCAAAGAAACGAAAGTGACAAAGAAATGAACCAAAACAGCAAAAAGTGAAGCAGATCAACACTGCCTTTACAGAAGAGTAAGGATGGAAAGAGAAGCGGGGCAGCTAAGGGATGACAATAACAATGAAGGAACAGGGAAGACTATTTTCGAAGGTGAAAGATTCCAAATCAATGATACGTAATAGAAGAAAAATGGTAAAGGTGATGGCTGTAGATAACACCCAGGCAAGATAACTCCCAGAAAAATGCAGCCTTCTGTAGGTCAAACAAAATGATACAAGAAGATAGAGTATAAACTGGTTCAGAAAAGAAGCTTCGTAAAAACAGCACAGCTTCTGAAGGATTATTTTAAAACTCTTTAATTTTAAGGTACTGAAAAATCTTGATTAGCTTTGGGCATTTAATTACATCACTGTACTAAACAAGCCCTTGGATTTTAAATGTGAGTAACTTGGAAAACTACCAGTGCAGGCTTATACTTGGACAGATAGTTCTAAATACCAGCAATATCTCCCAACTGCAAAGAATCAAGAGATAATTTGCTTACCTCTATTATTTGTATCCCACCCCATAGGCAGGATCTGCTAATGGCTTGTACAGCACAATGTTTTTCCATCAACAGTGCAATTTTAGGAGAGAACATAATATTAACTGAGATTGCATTTACAGCTTCAGAGCATTAGGTTTAGCTAAAGTAAATATTGCCTGGGATTCCAGCTAGGTGCTGAGTAAACAAGTACAACTTCATGGGTAAGACTTGTTGGTTTTAACTGCCATGTTCTGAAGATTTGTTCTGTAAAAGATAATAATAAGTTACGCTGTCACTTAAGTCATGCCTAAGCATTATGTTCCCCAGTACATAAGCCTTTAGGACTTACAAGAACTCTAGGTTTTAGATTTGTCTGCAATGAAAGAATATCATCCATAAATACATTTGTTTATTTATTTGCATCTGACCATCACTCTGAAAGCATCTGATCCTCTGAGAAAAAAAAAAAAAAAAAAAAAAAAAAAAAAAAAATATTTTTTTAAGAAATTGTCTTCACTTGAGAAAATATTGGAAGGTGAAATGCAATGATAATGTTAAACATACTTCCTCTGGCTCTTTCACTGGAAAGAGCTGGAATGTAATTCTATTATCTCTAGGGGAATGGCTGTCAATCAAAACACTGACAGCACTGTTTGTTAGGCTCATTCTTGTGGGGAGCTGCAGAAGTCTGAAAGAATTTCAGTGTGTTTATACTAACATCTAAATAATGGATGAGCTCGGAAGATACGAATCATGGGAATCAGTTGACCCAATCAATGCAGCTTGAACTGAATCTTTGGACGTTTGTTATTTATTTATGTAGTTTTGTAGTTGAAGCCAACTACACAACATAACAGCAAGTACTACAGCATATGACATACAAGTAAGAATTATGCTCCATGGCAGGTCATTATTCTCTGCAAAATAAATAAATAAATAAATAAATAAATAAATAAATAAATAGAAAACCATCGTGAAGCATCAAGCTGAGCATCTTATTGCTGGAGCTTCCTTGCAGAGTAAGAGATAGTTCCATAGTTACTGAAAGCAGAGGAAGAAGAAAATAATACAGAAGGACAAAATGTCCAAAAGGAATCAGTAGCCCACCCAGGCAGAACTGAGAATTGAGCAAAGCAGAGACTGTATGCAGCTTGGTACCACCTCTTCTGAAACCAATGGGACATTTAAAATTTTAGACATACAGTACCATACCTAATCATTTGGATCTAGATTTAGTAGCTGAAAGATTAAAAGATATAGTTATTACAGTAATGTATTAAAAATTAAATGAAGATGAAGAGGTTTAAAAATATACCATAATGGAGAAAAGATGGGTGCTTATCACTGCTGGGTACCTGCTTGAAAGGCAGCAAACCACAGGACATAGAAGAATGCCAAAAATGTTACAAAAGAGGACATCCAAACAACTGCAAAAAAGGAACTTTTCAGATGAACTATCTCCATTTTGTTGGTCTGTGTTACAACCTTAATGCTATTTAAATATATTTTTTTATTGTGTGTTAGTAATAAAAATAAGAAAAAAATTACAACATACAGCTATTTTATAACAAGCAGATGGTGGCTAGAGATGGGCTGCTGTCCAACTGTTCCAATTCTTATCCAATTTATGATCAAGAAAAGGCATAAACTGTTGTGTTACACCATTCTGTCATAATATTTCATTTCAAAGATAAAGATTCATAGTGGTTTATCATATGTAAATAATTGTTTTTCACCTTCTAGTTGTTGCAAGAACCAGCAATTTCTATGAAAAGGAAATCTTAGAAAAATTATGTTGGACAAAAGTAGTGACAACAATAACATCAATGTCCCTACGTGGCACCCAAGACAAAAAGATCAAATCACCTTCTCTCTCCTTTCAATGGGAAAGCCTGCATTAGGGAAATAAACTAATTTTGGAAGTCCATGTGTTCTAGCACAGTGAACACCTAATGTGTTCTGTCTTCAAGAGAGCAAAAGAATAACTCATGCTGACCTGAAATGTTGAAGAGTATTTTCAGAGCTATGTTGAATGCCAAGTGTGGTGGTTTTACCCTGCTGGGCAGCTAAACTCCACCATAGCTGCCCTTTCACTCCCCCTTCCCAAAGGAAAAGGGGGAGAAAATGCAATAGAAAGGACTTGAGGGTTGAGATAAGGACAGAAAGATCACTCACAAGTTATCATCGCAGGCAAAATAGGCTCAACATGGGGAGATTAATATCATTTATTGCCTATCACTAGCAGATTAGAACAGTGAGAAATTAAAAGCAATCTAAGATCACCTTCCCCACATGCACACTCTTTCACCTCCTCCCCTGAAAACAGGGAATGGAGGCTGCAGTCTGTCTATAACACTTTGGGATGCCCTCTGCTACCAAACCCTTGCCACGTAAACCCAATATACCAAGACCTCCCAGTTGAACCTCACATTTCCATGGATCTCTGGATGTTCACCTATCATCTTAGTTTCTGTTATCTTTTCTTTGTCTTGAGCATTTGTAAATGCTCACCTCACGTTCTTCCAGATAGGTGAATTTGAGATTTTCAATTGAAACATTTCTGGGATTTGCTGCCTCAGTTCTCTCCACATGCTGGCTACAGTTGGAGCTGTATAATTTATTTACCTTGAAGCAACACATTAATTATCAAAGGAGTTCCCAGAACCTAAGCCAGGGAACATGTTAGAAGTTATCATGCGAGTCGTGGGTCAGACACTATGGATTCTTTACTTGCTACACCATGTAACATATGGCACAATACACCTGGGGAGCCACTCTTCCTTATGGCAATTCATCCTGTTGAATAGCACAGCAAGTTCAGTCTGGCATTAAATGTTAGCATATGCAGTCTGGCATACCAAGACAGCTCACTGGCATCTGAATTATCGACAAAGTGAACGGTCTGTTTGGAAGCATCAATTCATATCAACATCACATATCAAGTGAACTAGCCAAAAATAATATGGACATATCACAGTCAGTCAGTAGACTGTAATATTCCTTAGTTGACAAAAAAAAAAAAAAAAAAAATAGTCCCACAGGAACTTCAACATCTGCTTCTCATCTGTCCAGATGATCTGGATTTATTACCTTTTCATCCAGGTGTGCATCATTTCTTGTTACTTTTTAGCATCCAATTCTCATGTCATTCATTTCCAGGCATATCAGGAAGATAAGTTCTTTTGGAAGAAAAACTGACTTAGAGTTATGAAAAAAAATAGTAGTAATAGGTAATTTTAATACTGAAAATTAAAATAAATAATTTTCAGCATAAAAAGATGAAAAGGTTAAATAAATGAATAACAAAATTGAACTATAGAACACAGAATATGAATTCTAGAAGATGAATTCTGGATTGCAGAAAAAAAATAGAATAGAAAATTGAAAAATAGAATAGAAATATCTCTCTCTCTCTGAAAGTCCCATGTATCTATGTACCTTCTTGTGCCTTTTGCAATTAAAGTCCAGAAAGCTCAAAGGTAAAGGGTACTCAGGCACCACATACACTCTCATATTTGCAGTGCACCATTTCCAATATAGCAGCTGAGACTATGAAGCAAACATTAAAAGGATGTAAAACCTAGAAAGAACACCTGCAGTAGGAGTACAGCTCTGGCTTCAAAATGATAGGGTTCAGATTTCTAATATGAAACATTTGCCTTCAGTAGAATATCCTGGCTCATGCCATCATAAAGACTAGTAAAAATCCCTTAAAACAAAAGAGAAGGAGGTGAGTGTGATGGAGAGTTAAGAAGCCATTATAAAACGCCAGTATGTGTAACTCTGCAGTCTGAGTCTGATCCATGCTGGAGTCTTCCATTTCATCCTCTGAAGAGAAAATGACAGCAGGAAACTTCTGGTGTCAACCTTCATCTCCTCTTCTGCATTTAGTAATGCTTTTTGACTGAACTTCTTTCCTGCCACATTTCTTCTGACAGCATTTCTCATTTAATCTCATCTTCCTTCAGCAGCTTGAACTAATCCTACTACTGCCTGTGAAATTTCTCAGTGTGTTGCTGGGTCTGTCAGAAATCATCCAAGTTCAGCATTAGAAAGATGATGGTTCTTAGTTGCTATGAAAATATTGCAAATGTGATACCCCATAAACTAACTGTTCCTCCAAACTGAGATTATATATCAGATTATACTTTACAGAGACAAGAAAACTGAAGGATTCTTTGTTTGTTTTTGGTTTGCGTGTGTGTGTGCAAGACATTAAAAATTCCTTAATGAGAAATGGGATTAACAGTATTTTGTATAGTTAAATACTTGTTTCCAAAAGACAAGATTGACATGGATTCCTGTAAAAGGGTGGTAGATAGACTTCCTATTATTTGTCAGACAAGAAAAAAAAAGAGTTTACAGTTTTTTTACAGTTATGTTTCCTATGAACTGCTTACATTTTTTTATCTTTTGCAGGTAAAAATGGAAAACATATATTTGTACATTGGAATATGCATGAAAATCTGTGCCTATAGGGCTGTTAATTCTCTTATATACATATTTGTTTAGCATTTAACTTAATGATATGATCTCAATTAGAAAAGAAAAAAAAATAGAATAACAGAATACAGGTATCTTACCCATTAAGCTTGGGGGGGGGGGCCCCCCCCCCCAAAGACATGACATGACATAAAAAAAACCTTGGATGTTATGCTTGAACTTCCCATCCATCCAAGCTTGGACAGGATGGCTGTGATGAAAAGTTAACAGGTGTGATAACATTTTAAGGAGCAAAATGGAGTTCTCATTTACAAAAAATTTCATAAATCGTCATTAGCAAAAAACCTGAATTTTCAATTTTCACAAAATTGCACTTTTTATTGGCTTCATTTTCCTGGAAACTTTGACTAAATCTGTGTTTTTATTCAGGGTACAACATCAAAGAATAATTTACAAATGTAGGTCAGTTCGTATTTTTCCACTTATGCTAGTTTTATCTTCATATAATCTCACTAGGATTAGTTAATACAAGAGAGTAAGCAATGCACAGTGCTAGTTTTCATATGAAGTTATTATATGTGACACAATACATATGTGACATGATACAGTGATATGATACAAACCTTTATGTATTGGTATTGTTACACAGAAATATCATTAATAGTATCCATGTTAAAGTTTAACTCTTCCATGGAATATGCAAATGATGAATAACCTTCAGAAAGTCTAGGAAAATTATATCCATCTTACAAATGAAGAAACTGACCTTCAAAGGAGTCTTCAAACTTGGAGAATGAATAAAATTCTGCTGGTTCGTAATTTCAAGGCTAAATGTTATCTTAAATGGAAAGATCAAAATTTGGATTTTTTTTTTTATTTTTTTATTTTTAGAATATTAAGAGGATAGCTGCTCTGAAAGTATATTGTTAGGTGTTTTATTTTTTTTCTGTGATAGAAATAATTCAGCAAAACAGATTGCCTCAGTTATATCCTGGATTAATCAGTTCAAAACCGTCCTTAACAGTATCTCCTAGCAAAGGACTCCAGTCAAATACTTTGATAAGGCAATTATTATTTGTTTGAATTAAAGAATCAGCCTTCAGTATTTCTAAGCTTTTGTTTTAAAAAAGTACTCATTACAACATCTCCATGTATTAATGTCAGGATTTGTGTATTAACAAGAACATTCTTTGGACACATAGATAAACGATGTTTACATACATTTAGATTTCTGAGAGGTAAGGAAATAACATTCAGGTAGAGCTTTTTATAATTTTGTACTTACCGTTAGAAAGGCATTTTTAAGGCAGAGGAGTATATCTTCTCTTTTGAGTACATACCTTGAAACTAATGGGTCTGGTCAGATGTGGAAGTAGTTATTCATTCAAACAGGGACTTCAGATTAAAGCCTAATTAAAAGAAAAAAACACCTGTTGTAGAAGTCAGTGTAATATCTAATGAAACAGTAGAACTTCTATCTCCAGTTTCCATCCTCCAAAAGCTGTAGAGTATAACATTATCAGAGAATATTATACATGAAGCTTTTAACTGCAGTCTTTTCTATAACAAACATCAGTATTAATGTATTTATTCTTAGGTCTTTCAATTGCTGTTTTGAATAATCTCACTGACAACACAGGGTCAATATTATAAAAATAATATAAATAGATCTAATTAAAAATTAGATCTAATAGGTTTATATATAGACAATGTCCTAAATAGATAAAACTTTATATGCCCTAATAATTATTTTATTTTATTCTAAAGGCAAACTATTCTCATTTTACTGACAATGCAACAGTTTATCTAAAACAAAGTACAACATAATTTGAGACAAAGATCTCAAACATGTCAGTAATTCTATCCCTCATGTATATTCCAATTTGTTGTAAGTAGCTCATAGTCCAGCATCCAAATATAACTAAAAGAGAAAGAAAGACTTAATCAAGGGCCTAGTTTTAATACTGATGTTCTAAAAGCTGAGAAAAGGAAAATCCTCCATGAAGAACACAAAATTCAATGCTGGTATTTCAAATTGATCTGGGCACTTAGGTCAGTTACATAAAGAACTGATATCCAAAGCCAGAAGCAGGATGTTCAGCATGAAAATATGACCTAGAGAGGCACAGATTTTAAAGAACTGAATTTCCTTTCATCAGGAATCAAAGCTGCTCAGGAGATTGCAACAAAGTTACAGAAATGAGCCTTTATGAGAAAATGGAAAAATAAGATCATGATGAAGAAGGAAAAGATACTAATAGCTAAGAACAAGCTAGAGCATGATGGCTACAAATATAAAATTAGTGTAAAACTGCAGATTCATTCAAAGTAAGAGAGTGGTGTTGTTTTAGGGTATTTCATTCATTAACAATGATAATCAAAGTGAGGATGGCAAAATTCTCATGCTTGTCTACATCTAAATGGTGCAAGCTAGGATGAGATCGCTCCAAGAATAGAAGTGAAACTCTAAAACAACCATACAGAATAAATTGGAGAAATGGTTCAGGAGACTTGTTTGTTAGTAGTTATAATTGAATTTAAAATGTCACAACCTCCACCTTGGAGCAGCCAGCATGTCACAGCCTCTGTAAAAGAGTTCAAGGGTCCATCTTCATTTGATGCTGATAATCTGCACCTCTTGACCTTCACCATAATGAAAGTGATAGATCTGCTATTCCCCCTCTTTTTTTTTGTGACTACATAGATCTATGTGTGGTTATCTCTCTGCTTCTTAGGGAAAAATTACTAAATTAAGTTATTATTACTACTATTATCATATTTCTTGTTGAAAGTGTCTACCAAACAAACTGGAAGGAGCTGTACAGTCAGAATTTGTTAACTGTTTTCCATGCAACCAGCTTGGACAAGAGCCATGTGTCTTCCTCCTCTACTTATTACAACATAATTTCATGGTTGTTATGTCTGGAGATGTCATTTCCAAACTTAAGTAGTTAGCTTCTCCTGGCAGGTAGACTTAGGTAGTGAATTTGTGCTGGCAAGCTGAGAAACCCCCTAAAAGTTTACACGGCCAGTCAGAAAGTCAGATGCAAGGCAAGTATCATTAACCTTCTAATATCAAGAATAAACACAGATCTCTAGTAAATATTCAGAATTCCAAAATCGATTAATTCCTAACACTCATCATTCTAAGAAATCATCAAGAAATCATCTCAGGTTGCTTTTTGTTTGTTTGTTTGTTTTTAAGAGTGGAGTCTGTTTTTAGTAGGGTTTCTGTACTGAAATTTTTGTTTCTCCACACTTGTATGAAAAGGCTCTGACTGATAGAGAGAAGTATGACAAAGAGTTATGTCACAAGCAGAAAACACACACACACACACACACACACACACACACACACACACACAAAAAAAAAAAAAAAAAAGTCTGCACATGAAATATTTTCTAAGTGTTACCAGTTTGGACACAGTTCTCAGAGAGCACAGGATACAGAAGTAAGAAAAGCTGCCGATCTCTGGAGGTCACATCAGTTTTTCAGAAGTCATGAAGGACCAAAGAGAGAAATGTAGTTATTGGGCAGCTAAAGTTTTTTAGGCAACTGAGTGTACCCATACAGTTTTTGTCAGATTCCTAATTTAAAAGAGAGAGAGAGATAAAAGAAACAGCAGAACAAAAGATAGATTATGATTAAAGATGATAATTAAATATCTTAATTCAAAATAATTCTGGGTAATTTATTTTATGCTTTCATGTTAGTAAACCTGAAATAGTTTTTTCCATACTAACCTGTTTTCATGATCCCAGTTCAGTATCCATTGTCATATTGCTGAAGCTCATTTTATCATATATGTTTTTGTATTTCCCATAGAATACAAAATAACAGTCTGGCATTTTTCTCCTGGCCCATTTGATTTCTCAGATTGTATGCATTAACAATGGTGTTCAGAATTCGCATAACTGCAAGTGAATGTTTAAAATGTAAAATGAATGAACTGAGTTTTTCCCTAAAGGAAGAAAACATTTATATTCTGAGCTTGTGATTACCACCCCCTTTGCTAGATTCAATTATGTTTGGTCTTTTTATATATATATAAAGAAAATTTTAATTCTAAACCAAGCCTAGGCTGATGTTGACCTTTCAAACTTTCTGTTGCTAAAAAAAAAAAAAAAAAAAAAAAAGTAAAAAAGTTTGTAGGTGTTCAATTATCACAAATTATAGTGATAGTTATCATTGATTGCCAAATCATTTAGAAACATTCAGTAATTAATCTTCACAACAAGAGGAATAAA
Organism: Oxyura jamaicensis; assembly: GCF_011077185.1. Lineage (NCBI taxonomy): Eukaryota > Metazoa > Chordata > Aves > Anseriformes > Anatidae > Oxyura > Oxyura jamaicensis. Next base: position 143,308,366 of record NC_048894.1, read on the forward strand.
AGGAGGAATAAAAATGACAGAGGAATAAAAGTGCAATGCAGCTTTCAAGAATTAAAGCTCAAGACTGGTGTAAATAACACATAGGCTTTGTGTTCTCTCTTGTTGTGTATGGGAAAGTACCACACTGATGCTAATTTTGACAAGTTTAGATGCTGCTTTTTTTCCCTGTTCACAAACAAGCTAATAAGCTAACTACAGTGTTGCTGGAGTTATGCTGTCATATCAAAGCAAGATGCCTTGTTCAGCTCCTGAACTTTTGCTAAGTAGTGTTGCATAGGTAGCCTACCAGTCTGATAATCAGCACTGGTTTCCTGTATTAGAAAGGGGAAATTGGAGAACAGTAAAATACAGTGATTTCCAGCCCAAATATGTTGAGTGGGTCTTAAAATTACAAAGTAAATTTCATTGTTTTCTTTTTTTTTTTTCTTTTCTTTTTTTTTCCCACCATATGGTTTCATTTTGAGAAGATAAAGCCAGCATCACAGACAGGACGAGAATTTCCTGGATCCCAGTCTTTTCTCCATTCTCAGATTTGCTGAATAATTGGGACAGTTTTTCCCATGATTTACTGCTCCTTCATAGAAGCTTCTCTAAGCTTTCGTAGACTATGTCACAAAGTTCCTTGCACCTTTGTAATAAAATTATAACTTTCTATTTTTAATTTACAAACTGGCAGTTTAGTATCCTCTAGAAAGAAAATGCAGTAACACCAGGAGAAGATGAGAAAGCAAAGAAGAAAGCTAAAAGGTCCTTCATATCTATAAAACATATGCCAGCTGAACTGTGAAATTTATCTGTTGTACAATTTTGAAAACAGATTTTTTGTTGTTGTTATTTTGGTTTTGTATTAACGTTTTGTGTTTCCCTTACTCTGGTCTTGGGGGATAAGATACACAAACTTTTCTCATCTGAAAGTGTTGATATGAATTTAAATAATTCCATTACAGGTTTTAGGGCACTAATAAACTTGCCACAATTTTGTATTTTATCCGAATAACTAGCTGTAGGAGCTGGTGAAACAAGAACCATAAAAAAAAAAAAAAAAAAAAAAAAAAAAAAAACCTTTCTGTATTTGAGTTTCCAGAGTTGACTGATTCTGAAGCTCATGGGAATTATTAAAGTCCAGTGGAGCTGGGGTTCTCTCAAAGCCTGTCTCTGTCCCAATACCACCTACATCACTGTGGTCACTGCAGTGCTGATTTGGTAAGGTTACTAATCCATGTCAGGCTATATACTTTTTTCCAGTGACTAGCACTTCATTAGGGTAAAAAGCTTCATTATGAAAGGAAATAATCACAGAGAATTCAGCTTATGAATGGAAGATCACTAGCTTCAAGTTTTCAAACAGCTTGTTTCAAACATATATATAAAGGGCATTTTTAAAATGTTTTGCATCCAGTTCATTTTTTTCCCATTCTTCATAATGCCTCCCACTGTCTTTTCAATTTTAGTCTGTTTCTTAAATCATTAGGAACTCAAAAGTACTAGGAAAACACCCATTTTTCTTTGAAGTAGTGAAGACAAAAATAATACTTTTTGTGGTGTTTCTAACCCACCAAGTGAATTGCAAGAGAGGGCTTTAATTCCACATTATCAATACTGATGACACTGCAATACTTAAAGGTGCAAGAGCTATATTCTAACAGAACTGGTACATGCATCTGTTTCTAACCTTCATTTAATAATAAAATATATATATATATATATATGGTATTCTGATTGTAAATGATTGACTTTAAACTGTACAAATGCACTCCTTAAAGGTCATCTTACTCCTTTGATCTCAAGCAAAGCTACCCAAAATCTTTTCAGACATTGTTATTGTCCAACAAAAAATAAAAAATAAATAAATAAATAAAAATAAAAGAGTCATGCTAGTCACACTTAATCAATTTTGTTTGTGATTTTCTCCAATGAGCAAGCTAAACTCCAAAACTCCAGTTTGCAAATAACTGATGGAACTCAAAGGAATGGTCCAAAGGAATTTATTTAACAAAGCTCTAAGTATCCTTAAAAAGAAAACTAAGTGGAAGGTGTTATTAACTTTAAGGAAGTTTGAATTAAATTTAGCAGCTTTTCCACAGCAAAAAATAACACACATTTTTAACTGCAAGGATATTTCATACTATGAACAGACTACTATGAAAAGTGGCAAATTCTTTGTTTCTATACTGTTATATTAAGATTAAATATATCTCTAAAAGATGAGCTGCAACCAAATAGTTTACAGAGCTCATCGCAAGAGAAACTTAACGTGGTTCTGCAGTCAGCATGATACAAGTCAAACTAGATGATGTAATGGTCCCTTCTGGCTTTAAGGAAATCTGTGAATCTATGAAAACTGCTAGTTAAACATAATAAAGCTGTTTAAATAATATTTCATTTGTAATGAGCACTTAACGATTCATTCACTTGAAGGTCAGAGGGGAGAAAAAGAAAAAAAAAAAAGTAACAGGAATAATTAAGGAGATGATTCTTACAGCAACCTCATGGAAGCTTCTGGTATAAATCAATATTTAAACAGTAGATACAAGTCCTGATGTGGACTACAACGAAATTTTGTCCAGTCTTCATTAAACTCTCCAATATGTGATGATTCCTGAATCCTTTAGAGTCCTTTTATTTGTTATGACTGTCTATATCTCTTGGAGAACTGTAATATGATACAGTTTTCTAGCCATGAAGTAAGAAAAATGCACTTGTTGATTTGATGAAGCTGAGGATATATTTGTTTTCCTCTGAGCCAGTGCCATGAACTTGCCATATACGGAGGCTGGGTCTCTGTGTCAGGGGTAGCCACATTGCAGAAAGAGTGTGAAGGATATTATTTACCCAACTAGTATAGCATAACTGAAGTTGATTCATTCTTTCCTCATGGATGGACATCCATAAAAACAGTGGACTATTACTTTGATTGTAAAAAGCTCTGTTAGCCCTTTGGAAAATAAATAAATAAATAAATAAATAAATAAATCTTTTTAGAAAGACTTTATGTCTTGGAAACATGGATAGTCAACTATTACCGTAGATACATTTCTTAAACGTTTTGATATATTAATTGCAAGTAGCAAGTTTCATTTTATCTACACATAATATCCTGCATTATGAGAAGAAATCCTACATTATGGGGAGAAATATAGACCTTAAATAGGTGTTGACTTTATATGAGATAAATCAGATCTTTAGAGTGGTATTTCCCCCAGCTGAACATGGAAGCTAGGTACAGATACCTACAGATATGTGTGAAAAGCACCATGGGAAACTATGGTATGCCTGAAGATTCAGTGAAAACAAGTAATTTCTGAGATATCTTTTTTGTGTATTTTAAAATATCTGCCACTGTGAGGAATAAATGTCCTGCTATGTTTTCAAAATGGAAAATAAATTTGATTTATCGTAGTTACAGAGTACCAATGGTTTTGTTTCCAGTTTAAATTCCTCTGTTTGGTGATTTTCATACATAATACTCCAAGCATGAGCTTTAAAGAGAAGTGCACTGGTTGTGGCTAAATATAGAAAAGACTCACATTTGTTGAAGCAGTTGATGTATGTGTGTGTGTGTACACAGATGAACACTAATATATGCTGAAAGCTTTGTGAATGTATCTGCAAATGGTTTTTGGTGCTACAAATAGTAGTTTGGTTTTAAGATATCAGTTTAAGCATACATTTTGCTGTTGCAGAACTGTATTTTCACATGAAGTCACATGAAAAATAGAATGCATGATCAACTTACACTGCAAGAGGGTTCCTCTTGTACCTGTACAGAGAGGTAGTGTGGGTACAGGTTTCTGACCTACTTGCGTGGAAATTCACCAAAGACACACTTAGCACCAGCTTGCATCAATAAAACAGTGCTTGAAATTGGGTACTGGCTTGGGCCAATATTCAAAACAGTATGAATTCAGTCAGAGAACACCTATCACACCAAAAAGCATTCATTCCACCAAAAGATGAGACCTTTAAAATCTGTATGAGGTAAGTAAGTAAGTATGAGGTAAGAAGTAAGCAAGTAAGCACATTACTCTTTCCTGTAAGCTGATGCAAAACCAGTCTCTGGAGAGAAAATATGACTTACGTAAGGTCACACAGGAAGCTTGTGACAGAACCAGAAACTGAAATCAGATTTCTTTGAATGAGTACATTGATTAATTTATAAATATGTCATAATTAAAGGGTTTTTCTTCACTAATTTGCATATAGATGATCAATTTTCAAGTAAATGTAACATTATTTTACACAGAAATTAACCCTGGGCACTTCAAATAGTGTCTACGCATATGTACTTCATTATCCATAATTTACATGCTATGTCATTCACTACTAATTCCTCTGAGAACATAATCATAACAGTGAATGAGCAGCATTTTGATGTCTTTTACAGAATGATTCTATGAATAAAGAGGGAAATGGCTCACACAATCCAAATTGCTGTTTTTCTTTCTGCTGCTGAAGATGAAGTTGCTGTCCTCACTTCCACTAGCACTATAGTGGCACCTCAAGGCAGAATAACAACATGTCAGGATTATTCGCAGGCTCATCACGTGCCTCGCACAGGGAAGTTAGGCCTTTGTTGACCTGAATCTGTATTTTTCTGACTTAATTACTGAGTCTGTAATCTCTTCATCTAGTGGTCTAAAAATGACAGACACTAACTCAATATGAATGAAAATTACTTTTATGATTCAGTCCTTAAAAATATCAGTATCTTTATTAAGTATTATATCTCAGTGAAGCAAAGACACTAAGAAATTAATAAACAAAATTTGTCTTCTATATTAGAGTCCCAAAGACTGTTATGATAAAATTAGGAAGATTCCTGAGTGGGAATGAAAAGAGAAAGAGGCTTTTCTTTGGAACCTCTTCTATGTCCATCTTTTCTGTGTAAAGAACAGCAGACAAATGTTTTGCTCAATCCATTCTATACAAGAAGCAGGTAATGTCAGCTTAGAGATTCATTATGATCCAAGGAAACTACAGGGAAAAAAACTGTCAATGTATCTTGAATGAAAAGCACTCAGGAATTTCTGAGATAAAAAGTTCCACAATTATATCTAAACATAAGCTGTTTTCAATTTGTCCATTTTGTTTGCTGATTGTTGGGATTTTTTTTTTTACTTTTTATTTTTGATTCTTTTTTTTTTCTCTTATATTTCAAATGAACAAGATGTCCTTTGTTAGAGTTGGCCAATTCAGAAGACACATAAAAATGTGTTTGTTGGGATGTCCTTCCATTGTACGAAGGACTGTTGTTCAGTTCAGTCTGATTTAACATTAAACACTCTGATTCTTTTGGCTGGGACCTTATCTCCTTAACTCTTTGTACATTATGTGCACTTGGTTGGCTTCACTTTCAACAGTTTTTAACCATACACAAATAACATGTACATGCTTGCGTATAGGTAATTCATATTCCACAGGCTCCAGAAGAAGAGTTCCTTGCAACAAACTTCCTGAGTAGAGGCTCATAGCCGTTTCGATATTAATAAAAACTTCAGATATGATGAACCTGCTTGCTGCCACTTTTTATTCAACATGGAAATCACAATTCCTGTGACTATTGAAAGTCTGAAAGAGCGTTTGCTAGCACTTTGACATTACTAATTTAATACCAAGATTGTTGAATAAGAGATATCTAGAATTAGTGTATAATTACTGTATAATTTACTAATCTAACTGAATGTGTTACTTCTCTGGTGCTTCCTTTAGCCTACATGGACTAGAAAAATGATGCTAAGATAAAAAAAGAAAAAGCTGTTAAGCTTCCAGGGGAAAAAAGAAAGTTGCTTGTCTTGAATTCTCTGGAGCAGAAGACATTCTACCGCTGCCAGAATTCTCAGTAATAATAAAAGGATTAGAGAGGGCCTACAATATCCCCAATTTATAGAGGAATATTCATATAAATGTACTGGACCTATTCCACAGGATAAACAAATGCACACATCAGTATAAGATGAAAGTGTCATCTTGACAATTTGCCAGGATGAATAAATGATTAATAAATCCAGCTTACATCTTCCCTTTTACTCACAAATGACCAACTACTTTAAACCTGGAGGGAACTTCTGTACAAGAGGATTGTGTTTTATTATTATTATTATTATTTTTTTTCTCTCTCTCTGTGGAAAAAGGGTGGTAAAAATACATACTGCCCTGAAATTTCCTTGATGTGATGATCTTATGATCTTGCTACTTTTTGTTGTTGCTACCTATGGGAGACTAATGTCCTAATGATTGCTTTGATTGCTTTGGGCACTGGTCTTGTTGTAAACATCAGGTCATTTAGTAAAAAATAAAATAAAAATAAAAAAAAATAAAATAAAAAAATCTCTGGACTTTCTCAGATGAACATTCACAAAGATATAATCATTAACATAACATGGTCTTGTAAACAAAATTGTGAAAATCCACAGGTCTTATTCAACTCATAAATAATATTTGTCAATGAATGAAAAATAATGAAAAAAAAAAACAAGTTTAGAAATAATCACTTCATAAAAATATTTAATAGTTTGTTAGTTGAAGTAGTCACAATAGGTGTTATTAATTATAAAGTGAAAAAAACAGTATGTACAGGGAAGAAAATGGCACAGAAAAACTGATCTTTGTAAAGAAAACTGTGAAAATAGTTCATAAAACTTAATCTTGATTTTTTTTCCATTTTAAGACATTATCTACAGTAACAAGTTCTGTTAGAAAACAGAAATGCCTGGTGTTTGTATGCATTGTTGAACCTTGCTGGACTGTAGATATTTTAGAGATTTTTGGTTCACTGATCCAATGGAGTGTTTTAGAGTATATGTCAATACATATCCAGGATTATAATAACTAGATATTTTGGTTTTCTCTGTAGAAGGCCTAGCAGATTTATATAATACTAAAGGATGTCACCCGTTATATACACATACTGAAATGGGTGGATGTCAATGGTGGAGAATATCATGTACTTAAGAAGTTACTTTGAAACTCATTTCAAAACGCTTGAAGATTTGGGGGAGGGGGAGAAATGTCCTTTACCTTTGCACAGTCGTGCACCACATGAATGAAAAATTACAACAGTAAATTATATTTCCAATTTCACTCCTGCTTATATTGAATTATGTTTATTTAAGAAACTTGCTTACTCTAGTACTGAATAAAAAAAATAAATAAAAGGAGACCATTGTCTGAGAGAATGACATGTCTTTCCTGTTACTATCTTTTCTGGAGTAGCTGTTTCAGTAATGAATTCATACTCATCCCATCTCCAACCTTCCCCATGCCACTGTCCGCATGTATTTGCATTACTGAGAAGTATAATGAAAAATATGAAACTCATGTGAAAAGATGGGACTTGACAGCAGAAAAAAAAAAAAAAATACAACAGACAGCTCATCATCTTCAGAATTTGTCTGACCTTTAAGTAGCCACAAGACCAAATGAGTAACAGAATAAGGTCAACAAGAAATAGCAGACACAGCACAAATTATTTCATTCAAGGATCTTGAAGGTCTGGCAACTTGAACAGAGTACTCCATAGATTATTTTTTTAATAGTGCATCAATATGCATAGAAAATATATATTCCTATATCCAAAAGATGAATTTATTTGCCACTGTTTCATTCTGGGGGCAAAGAATTAATCAAATCTGTTAGTCATATTTTAAATAAGAACATAAAGAATATAGAGTTCTCTCTCTTTCTAGGAAAAGAAATTAGGGAGGTATTTGTAGCATCTGTCTTCAAGTACTTACACAATATATTATTCTTCTCAAACTGTCCCTGTAATCAGTGGAAAGAAATACTTCCAGACAGGTAATTTAAAGCTGCTTAGTTAGATTTATGCTCTGAACTTCTCCCAGATCACTTTCATGCTGTTCAGCATGAATATTATCCCAAAAGCATAATATCAAACAGTTAGGTCATTGGACAAAATCAAGTAATTAGTTTTCTTGTTAAGTTTGACCTGGCCTCAGGAAAATCCACTGAAAGACATACCTAAATATGATTAGGAAGACATAATTTGTTTTCTTAAGGCCATCAGGAAAACTGGGCTCTTCAAAGACAGGATATTCCTTTAACAAGAACGGCTGGAATGAATGCCCATTCATAAGATGAGTTCAAACACATTTCAAAGCCATTCAACAGCATGACAAACAGGTCTTGGAGATCTGAGAGGAACAGGAGTCACTGCAGAAATTCAACAGGATTAAATTTAATTTTAAAGTAGTATACACCGAGGTGCTTGAGCGAGTCCAGAGAATGAAGCAATGTCACCAGCAATGAAGCTGGTGACGGCTCTGGAGAACAAGTCTTATGAGGAGCAGCTGAGGGAGCTGGGATTGTTCAGTCTGGAGAACAGAAGGTTCAGGGCTGACCTTATCGCTCTCTACAGGTACCTTAAAGGAGGCTGCAGAGAGGTGGGGATTGGTCTACTCTCCCACCTGCCTGGTGACAGGATGAGGAGGAATGGGCTAAAGTTGAGCCAGGGGAAGTTTAGGTAGGGTATTAGGAAGAACTTCTTTACCGAAAGGGTTGTTAGGCATTGGAATGGGCTGCCCAGGGAAGTGGTTGAGTCACCATCCCTGGAGGTCTTTAAAAGACGTTTAGATGTAGAGCTTAGGGATATGGTTTAGTGGAAGATCTGTTAGCGTTAGGTCAGAGGTTGGACTCGGTGATCTTGGAGGTCTCTTCCAATCTAGATGATTTTGTGATTCTGTGATTCTGTAATGAAGAACAGGGCATTCCAGAAGCACCTTTCACATGAGACTCCAAAAGCAATGCATTACAGAGTGTCAGGAAGTAGTCTCTCTGATACATGTCACTGGAAAGCAACACCATTTAATTGAAAAGTTGGGCTATGGTAGAAGGATATAAATCAGAAAAATTCCCCTCTGTTGTGGTTTAACCCAGACGACAGCTAAACACCACACAGCCGTTCGCTCACCCTTCCCCCTCCCTCTCTGGGATGGGGGAGAGAAACGGGAAAGTGAAGCCTGTGAGTTGAGATGGAGACAGTTTATTAAGACAGGAAAAATAATAATAATGATAATAATAATAATAGTACTGATCATAATGTGTATGAAACAAGTGATGCACAATGCAATTGCTCACAACCTGCTGACCAATGCCCAGCCTATTCCCGAGCAGCCAGCCCCCCCACCCCGGCTAGCCATCCCTATATATTGTTCAGCATGACATCAGATGGTATGGAATACCCCTTTGGCCAGTTTGGGTCAGCTGTCCTGGGTCTGTCCCCTCCCAGCTCTTGCTGCACCCCCAGCCTGCCCGCTGGCAGGACACAGCGAGGAGATGAAGTCTTTGGTTTGGTGTAAGCACCGCTCTGCAACAATTAAAACATCAGCATGTTATCAGAACTCTTCTCATCCTAATCCAAAACATAGCACCCTACCAACTACTAGGAGGAAAATTAACTCTGTCCTAACTGAAACCAGAACACACTCATATGTATTGGTTCTCAAAGATTACAATAAATAAATAAATAAATAAATAAATAGTAATGAAGCATTCAACCACATAGAATTATAGAACGGTGTGAGTTGGAAGGGACCTTGAAAATCATCTATTTCCAATACCCCTACAATGGGCAGAGACATTTTCCACTAAATCACATTGCTCACATTGTATCAGCAGATTATTGTTTTTCAGTATGCATTAATTGATCAAATACGGATCTTTTCTTAAAGAGAAAATAAAGAAAACTTCTAGGTTCTATATGTCAAAAACAATGGCTTTTATTTGTTTCTATTTGTTGTTTTTTTTTTCCAGAAAGTTTTTGCCAAAACTTTCTGGAAAAAAGCATATGTCTGAATTTGGGCTCCTTTTGTGTATGTACGTGTGTCTTTGTGTAACATTGCAATGTATTTACTTTTCCATTCTATATACCTGTACAAGAGCTGATACAGAAGTGGGCTAGAACAGTGCCTGTGTCCCTCAGCAGCTATGTCTGTGGAAGTAGGCAGGGAAGGATAAAGACTAAAGGTCACTATAGACTGAAGCAATTAGGACCACTGCTTCATGGCTGCTTATCATCATGGTGCATGTTAAAAGGTATTCCTTGTTTCATCCCTAACACATCATTTCTTTCACATACTTAAAAATAACCAGGTGATTTCACTAACACTTCAGGATGAATTGCTGATTCCCCTCTCCGACTTCTACCTGTTTTTCTGATGAGTTACAGAAACAGTTTTTTGGTAAATACAAGGCAGGTTCTTGGATGACAATCAGTAACTTGAGAGTTGAGGATGGTGACACTGCTTTACATTCCTATGCTTTTGCATTTTATGTTTAACAGAGGAGGGAGGTAGGGAATTTAATATAAGAAATCAATTCACTCCCATACAACAATCGAAAATAATAATGAGCTACTACCTTTAGAAGCATGTTTTAAGGTCACAAACTTAGAAACAGAAAGGTCAACTGCCTTGCATTAAAACACTCATGAAACCTGTGCCACAGTCACTGTCTCAAAGATTAACTTTGATCTAATTCACCTACAGGGTCATCCTTCTTGCATATCCAGATGTAGGTTATGCATTTTTCATTTCAGTTAAGAATTCACATTTTGCAATACTATCCAATCAATTAACATTAAGTCAGTCAAATTTAACCATTTCTTCTTGTTTTTACATCTCACTTCTGTAAGTTATAATCAGTAAATTCAGACTGAACTCACACTGAGAAAGTGTTTATAACTGAGCATAAACCCCTGAAAATAGCAAGTTTTAATGGAAATGCTGACCAGCCTTTCATGCATAACTCTAAATAATGAAAGATTCCTGGCTAGTTCAGTCTCTCATTGCCATCTAACCACTTTTGTTCCATTCATTAGTGGAACATCATATAACTTAACAAAAATTAACATCTGTAAAGAATGTCATCCCAGAAAGATTTCTGGAGCAAAAGAATATTTTTCTATAGTTGGAAGTTTTGGTAAGATCTCATTTTCTAATCTACAATAGTTAACTTCAAAAATAAATGAACTTTCTTTCTTCAGGTTTTTAACCAAATGGCCCATTCTTTGGCTCTGTGTTTTGGCTTTGTGGATGTCTTAAATACAAATAAACGCACAAAATCCCACCCTTCAAGTTTCTGATTGCCTCCTTTTTTTAATAGTTCTGTCCCTGAGGGCCTTTACTTGTTATTGAAATTGTTTTCTTTAATGGGCAATTTGTGCTTTTTCCCTGGATTATTTTACTTACTTGGAGTGGTGAATGCATGCCAGTTCAAAAATCAAACACTGGGGCAAATGCTGCAAACACATTGCCCAACATGTGGTCAGCATTTAGACAAGTACATAAAGCAGAGAATTATTCTGAGCACTAGGGAGAACACTCTTCATTCAGTGTTACAGCAGATAAATTATCTATCTCATAATTTAGATTATGCTGACAGCTTCATTATGTATTTCCAGTGCCCAAAGATACTAATAAGTGTTGTAGGTTTGTCCCAGTTCAGCATGCAAACTGAATTCCACCTTCAGATCAATGCTGAACAGACACAATGAAGGGCAGATGTGTTCTATAGGATCTTGGCACTGTCAGCTCTCACAACATTTGAACTTTGAATTTATTTCAAAAGCCTGAATGCCTAGTTAGCTGACACTTGGGAGGGAGGGAGCAGGAGAGGATCTGATTCTTCTCACAGACGTTTTTTAAGCCATTGTTGGATTGTTGATTTCATTAGAGTTACTTCTGATTTACATGGCTGTCTGTGACAGAATCCAGTCTATAAAAAACTGAATTAATCTAACGAATATTCCACCAGATTTCTGATGTTACACCCAGCAGGAGACTACTGAAGTTATAAACTGGGAAAATAACTTGCTAAAGGAAGACAGATCAAGAAACTGTCTAAAGCGATGGTGATTACTAACTGAGTTCCTTAAGGATCAGCTTTAGGGTTGCATTTGCTTAATTTTTTTCAAGGTTTGTGCTGAAGTTGTCACAAAGTTCTTTAATGAGTGCTATACTGAATTCCAAATCTTTTAGAACCTCACAATTTCTCAACAGTCTATTATCCTACCAAGTGCTGATACTTAGTCTGCCTCAGTCAGTCTTCCGTAAATACATGCTGCAATTTCAGTTTTCCATCTATCATCATGTCTTGAGCAAATCTTCATATGTTAAACAGTAATACATTCTATTGAAATCAATCTATCAGAGTTGAAATTTCAAGGTTATTTCTTTTCTAGGATATTTACTTCATCAAGCTTTAGGCACTTTGCCATCTAGCTGCCCTAATTTCCCTCTACAGGCAATGGAGAATAGATTCCACTTAAGAATGATTCAGAGATATAACTAAAATTCCTGGTTTGGATAACCTTCAGAAAGGATCTGTCTTTCTACATTAACTGAATAAGTTCATTTGCCCACATAATTAGGCAGTTGAACTACAATTGTCTGACTATATATTACCACCCTTAATCTGATGTTACAAATTCTTGTTACGGGACTTCTGATTTCCTGCACAAATTCTTTCATTAAGTTGCTTGTGTTTGCTGGAGTCATGAGAGTATATGTTTCACTTTCTCCATTTGCTCTTTGGAAGAAAGCACCTTCTTCACGATCCCTTAAACTCATGGTCTGATTCACTATACTAATGACAAAGTCAATGAATTTGTTGGCTGAGGAAAACTAGCTTTATCTTTCTGGTTCCCATCAGGTACCTAGGAGATCTCATTCCAAACAATATTAAAGTGTTAGGGATCCCTGTGATATCATCCTTCAAGGCTACTTGGCATTGTTGAAGAGGACTTACAGGTTCTGTTTCTGAGGGAGGAACTCAGAGACAGCTGAGTGAGTGTGGGGAGTGGTATCTTATCCAAAGACATTCCAGTATTCTTGCCATTTCTACAACTCCAGCATCCAGCTAGGATCGTGCCCATTTCACCAGAAAGGAAAAAGACTGAATTCAAATTACTTCTTTTTTGACATGTCTTCTCTCACATGGCTGAATTGTATGATGTAAGTTTTACAAAGCAGTGAAATACAATTCTGAACAGACTTTTTAATCATAATTTACTGTTCTGTTTTTCAAAATAATTTTACAGTTATTAATTACATGGTATCTGGTTGTGGTGGTTTTACCCAGCTGGGCAGCTGATCTCTACCACAACTGCTCTCTCACTCCCCCTCCTCAAAGGGAAGGGGGAGAAAATATGATGAAGAGGGCTTAAAGGTTAAGATAAGGTCAGGGAGATCACTCAACAATTATAATCACAGGCAAAACAGACTCAGCATAAGGAGATTATGATGCTTCGTCTCTGCCACTCCTTTGTCTCTGCCCCTGCTCCACGAGGGGTCCCTCCCACGGGATGCCATCCTTCCCTAACTGAGCCTGTGGGGGCTGCCCACAGGCAGCAGCTCTTCAGGCACTGCTCCCACGGGGTCCATCCCCCAAGAGCAAACTGCTCCAGCACAGGTCCCCCACGGGCGGCAGCTCCCCCCAGACCCCCTGCTCCTGCGTGGGCTCCTCTCCACAGGCTACAGCTCCAGCCCAGGGCCTGCTCCTGTGGGGACTCTCCATGGGCCGCAGCCTCCTCCAGGCCACATCCACCTGCTCCACCGGGGGCTCCTCCACGGGCTGCAGTGTGGAGATCTGCTCCATGTGGGACCCATGGGCTGCAGGGGGACAGCCTGCTCCACCAGGGGCCTCTCCACAGGCCGCAGGGGAACTGCTGCTGCATGCCTGCAGCACCTCCCCCTCCTCTTTCAGCACTGACCTTGGGATCTACAAGGCTGTTTCTCACTCCACGGTCTCCCAGCTTCTGTGTCGCAGCAGTTTCTTTTGTTTTGTTTTGTTTTCCCTTTCTTGAATTTGCTCTCATAGAGGCTCAAACAACATTGCTTAGTGGCTTGGCTCTGGCCATCAGTGAATCCCTTTTGGAGACAGCTGAAACGAGCCCTTATCTAATATGGGGCAGTTTCTGGCCCCTTCTCACAGAGGCCGCCCCTACAGCCACCTGGTACCAAAACCTTACCATGCAAACCCAGTACACTGGTTCAGCTTCTACTAAAGTCCATGGCAAAGCTACAGAATTTCCAGGGAATAAACAAGTGCAGCAAAAACAGCATATCACTCTTCACTTTCAATTTCATTCTCAGCTATGTCAATAACTTTCTCATTATTTAAATACAATTAATTCTGATTTAAGATACACACACTGATCCCTAAGTAAGATGTGATTATTATTCTGAGCACATTTTGTAACAGTTTAATGCTAAAAGCATGAAAGAGCAGCAACTCACTGGTGAGAAATTACACTCATAGCAATTACATCATAGACTCATGTAGGTTGGAAAAGACCTTCAAGATCATAAAGCACAAACATCTAGGTTTTTGATACAACGAGGGCCATTAACATTCTGTATATCTTTCTGCAGGTCTGGATCCTGAAGTTAGTAGTTAAGGTTCTAGTCAGATTATTCAGTATCCATGTTACCCATCAGAAAACTCAAAGCACCACTGCACAATATTGTTGATGCCTGGCAACAACCTAAGTAGCAAGAGAAGAGCCTCAAGTCTTGTTTTCTGTCTCAGTTAGAAAAGCTAATCTCTCATTGTAATCATGACCACCACCACCACCAACAACCAAAAGTCAATAAAAAGTTGAATTAGATTTAAGCAATCATTTCAAAACTCACCCTGGAAATAAATAGTTGGGAAAAGATTCTCACCCTTACACTTCTAATTCTACAGGCAGACTAAGCCAAATGAAGTTTGCTGTATCTCTCTAATGTAACCCGTCTGTAAGAGTACCCAACAGGTAATGAATTCACACTGCTGTAACCTCCTGTGTTCCTCCTCAATGCAAAAAGAACAAAACACAAAGAATAAACCAAGATCCTTTCTCCTTAAATGATGATGATGATGATGATGATGATGATAATAAAATCCCCAAAGGAACACCATGAGGAGGTTCATGATGTATCTGTAGCTATGCTCACCTGGCACGTGGGGGTTATTGACAGGTATGAGTTAGAGTTTCCTGGAAAAGAAGAGGGGATAGTTCTAATCTGTCCCATACTGGGATGGAAATCACTGGGAAGTACTTCTGTGCCACTTTCCCCCTACCACTTTGCCAATACAATTTTAGAAAAGCAAAGGCTCTCACTCCATTGTGCAAAATCAAAAGCACTTTGAGGAAGTCTAAACCCATTGTTCTACATCTAATCTGGGGAAATAAAAGTTCAAACAACATGTCTTCTGCAAACTGTGGTAACCATTTTTATTGCCTATCTGTCAAGGAAATGAGTAATCATATCAGGCTGGAAGTGATTAAAAAATCACAATGGAATTTTTTAACTTTGCACTTTTTAATGCAAATTTTTGCAAATCATTGTCATGCAAATTATATCATTTTAATTGAAAATCATATTTTGCTGCTTTTTACTTCCATGCACATTTTCAGAAATAATAAAAAGCAATAAATATGTAAGAGGTGACAAGTCATCTCTTGCTTCTGATCTTTATATGTTCATCTGAATTTATATGTATAAAATATATTCCTATTACAGTTTATATAAATTGTCTGTAATTTGCATCAATAAAAGTCAGTGTTGCAAGTAGTTAACAACATAAAACACTGATTCAACTCCCTTTAAAATTAATGGGTAATATTATAAATCTGACAAGTAATATAGAAATTATTATAGTGCATATAAAATAAATAATAAATGTAGGCCATCTACTGTTGGTCATTTAAAATCATCCTCAAGAGGATAGCAAATATATGTGGATTTTGATTCTATCGAATTTAGTTTCTAATTTAGATTCCATACTAATATTGAAGATAGAAAACTTCTTGCCCACATGGATGTTTGCTATTTTATGATTCATACATGTAATTGTATCATATTTTTTTCTGCACAAGGTATACAAATGAGGAAAAAAAATATTCTCATATTCTTCTCCATGTTTCTAAAACATTTATTTATGTTAATATTTATTTATTTATTTATTATTTTATTAAAAAATTTGTTTTTCTAAGGAAACAGAATAAATTGTTGATTACATAGTTTTATATGTAGAGCAACCTACTCTTAAAAAATTTTTACTTTATAAATCTATAATAAACTTTGATGTGGAGGACACTCATTAAGATACTAATAGTTTGAATAAATAACAATTGTTCTGAAAGACAACAAAATAAGTTGACTAAACACCCAGGTGGACAACTGCTCAGAAATTTGGTTGCTTACTGAATCTGACAAGTTGATTTTTCTGATTTTTTTATTATTATTATTATTATTAATTTTACACCTTCCCATTCTACATCAAAGACCTTACAGTGACCAGCTCACACTCCAGCCTACCACTTGTATATATGAAGCTCTAGTCTGGCTGTAATAATGCTGCACTGAAGAGAAGCTACCTATCTGTACCACTTTTCTGTGTTGAACAGATTGCATTTTTCTACTAGATATGTAGTACCTTTTGTCCCTGCTATTACAAATTTAGCATGATATCACTTATTATTTTTTCAAACAAACTTGAAAAATGGAGAATGAATTTGGAAAAGGCACTGAAAGTCAGTCTGAGTTCTGTCTGGAAAGTTACTCACTGTTACACCACCTAAAATATTAGTTTTATTTTTAAAATGTCAGTTTCAAAAAAAAAAAAAAAAAATTGTCTTTAAAGTTAATACCCAGAACACAATGTTCCAAATATCTGAGGAAAAAAAAAAAAAAAAAAAAAATGACAACCATGTACTTTATGCACAGGACACTATATTTTACACTATGTAGACTGAATATGAATCTGCTTTTCTTTGTGAAGTATAAACACACATATTTTCATAAATACAAAATAATCGCTGACTTGCATTTAGTAATTTTGTAAGCTCCTAGGAAACTCCATCAAGACCCAGTCTTGGTGCATGTTGAACACTCTGAGGATAAGTAATTAAGACAGTTTCTGCCCCAAATAACCCACAGTCTAAATGCCATATGAAACAGATGGAGGACAGATACACATAACCTTTCTACAATGCCACTAACAAGGCTTAGTGCATTAGTTTTTCAACCAATTGTGCAACCAGTGCTAGATGGGAAAAATGTGCAGACAGTACAGAAAAATGCTAAGGAAGGATTTTGTGCCTGAGGAAGAAACAGATAAGCAGTCAGTTGTAGCTGTCACCACTGATAGAGTGAAGATTGAGCCTTGATAAATTAGCGACTGTTATAGTGTGAAACGAAATACTAAGGGCTTGAAAAAGAGAAAGCAACTGAAGATGATGTGGTGGGGGAAGGGACAGTCAGGGAGAGACAGCAAACACAAATTGGGCATGGTTAGATCATGGTCAGATCAACGAACCATGAAGCTGACTCTAGCAACAGCATGTCTACATGCTGTATTTTACTCAAAATATATTTTCTGTGATACTTTCTGCATTGTGTATACATCACTGTTATTAGGGCAGGCAACTTGTGTGTCAAGAGTGTCTGATAATGATGTGTTTTATATGGATTGTTTGCTAACTTTTTAAGTTAAAGGTTATACATCTTTTCCCTTTCAATTTTTCCCCTTTTTTAAAATTCCACCCCAGTATACAGATTTGAAAAATAAATAAATAAATCCAAGGAATCTATTTATTTCATTCTCACCAAGTGGGAAACAATCTCCTGGTATGTTCCTGATGCTCTCTTGTTAAAGCTGAGGTTAGGAAGTTGTTCTGACATTTTCAGAAGCTAACTTTGTGAGTGGAAATGTACCATAGAGAGACAAATTACATTTACTGTCTAATATTTACTCTGTTGTTTAGGATACAGGCCATGGCAGCATACATGTGAATGTTGAATTTCTCCCTAAAATGAGCAGTAATATCAGCTTGTGGATTTTCATTTTGTTTTACAGAGGATTGCTTAATTCTTGAGGAAAATAAATAAATAAATAAAGCTTTACATTTTTACATAGTATGTTTACAGTTTTACATAGTATGTTTATTTTTATAAATTTTCCTTGTACACTGCATGATTCCTCTAATAGAATAGGTTTTCCCAAAAGTGTAAAATGTCATATAAAAATCTGATAAAATCTGGTGGGTATACTACTAGAATACAAGTTTAGTAAGTTCACTTTGATGTATCATTTACAGTTTAAATTAGTAGTGACCAAAGATTGTTAAATTAACTAAAATGAAAAATCAGCAGTCAGCTCTGGGTTGCACTACACCGATTCTACAGTGAACAGCACATATCTTTTCTTTTTCCAGGAACAAAACCAACCAAACAACAACAAAACTGTATTTCTAACTCCCAACTGTTCTGAATATATAAATAAATAAATAACTTGAAAAATATGATGTGAACAAGCATGACTTGTGGACATCTGCCTGAATCTCAAAACAGAAGAAAGCCCACCAAAATGGAAATTACCTACGTATTCTCACTGTGACTGTTGGTAGCTTGCTGCTGGCAGAAGATGACAAGCAGTCCTCTCTTCTCAGGACATTTAGGGAAATTGGTTCCTAAATAAGGATAAACTTCCAGAGGTGGCAGCTAGACCTTTGGCCTGCCAAAATATTGTTGCTCTGCCTTCTGGTCCGAGTGTGTAAGAAGCATCAAGTGCTCGGCAGAGTGACCAGTAGATCCCATAAACTTCTAAGTCTGAGCCCTTCACAATAGTGTCTTCTCATTTTTTTTTTTTTTTTTCTCACCAGGCAAGACAGGCTGAACATGAGCTGCTTATAAAGCCTCTCTGCTTTTGCAGCTGCTGTGTTTATAAAGTATCCCAGGCTGTCCTGTCTGCCCAGGTTTGGTCACATGAAACCACATTCAAGACTTACCCCCTTGGTTGTACCACCTGAGATGCTACAGTGTCTGTTCCCCAGGGCTGCTGGGAAATTCAGCATCTGTCTTGGGACTGATGCTGCCCTTGCAAGGCAGTACAGAATGTGAATATCATACTCACCAGAAACTTAAAACTATCACATGAAAGCAGTATATGCTGATTCCAGTATCATTTTCCTTTTTCTTAAAACAAACGAATGAAAAAATATTTGCTTTTTTAAATCCTTACTTTCTATCTTAAAAAAAAAAAAAAAGTTGTTGTTGTTGTTGTTGTATTTGTGTTTTTTTCTCTCATAGTCTCAGCATTCTGAATAAATCAGTAGCAATTCCACTAAGAAGTACCATCAAATGCCTTATGGACTTTTTTGCTCATTGTGTAGGAGTGGAAGCAGGAGAAGGAATGGATTCTCAACATTAATTTTAAAAGAAGTTACTTACATGTGGGTGTGAAACACTTTTTTTTTTTTTTTTTTAATGTTGCAGAATCTACTTCCTACCAATACCTACACCAAGGATGTTGCAGTTAATAATTTTATTATTTTTTTTAAGCCAAATAAAGAGGAAAGATAAATGCAAATGCTACTTCTCCCTCAAACTTTAGTAAAGTCAGAAATTTATCACATAGGCTTGCAAAAGGCATAGCCTTCCACAATTAGAACATACCTGAATATGATTAAAAAGGTATTTCTTCCTTTATATTTGTACAGGGCAGAAGGTACAAGATGGAGGGCAGCAGCATGTGGAAGGAAGAAGAACCTTTCAGTACAGCTCTATGTACAGAAGGGTGTGAGGAGAACAGCTGGAAGCTCAAGAAGGAACAAGGACACCATGAATCACACTTCCTTCCTAGTCTGCTTCTGGAGCAGCAGGATTCTTTATTATGAGGTTAAAGTAAGCTCCTACTGACACACTGCTTTTTCTTTTTTTTTTTTTTTTTTTTTTTTTTTTTTTTTTAATGTAATATCACATAGTCTCAAGAACGCTCCATGGGAAAACAGCTAGATCTGAAGGAAGAGATTACGAATGAGGGATGAGAATTACCTTCACATATGCAAAGGAGAAGGTAGCAGTCTCCACAGAGAAGGAGGCTAAGATAGAAAAAAATAAATAAAAAAATAATAATAAAAAAAAATTACACTACAGCAAAAAAGACTTCCACTAGATACTAGGCAGAATTTTATTTAAAGTGAGGGCAAATGAAGCTCAAGGACAGATTACTCAAAAAGGGTTATATTCTGGCAGGCTCTGAGAACCATTTAGACAAGCATCTGACAGTAATGACATGAGTAGAGCTTATGCAGCTTTGGCACAAGAAGATGGACTACATGATCCTTCCGCATTCTTTCCAGCTCTGTGAGTCTGTATGCAAAACAATCGTCAGACCTAATCTGCATTTGCAGTTTTGTTCCTGACAAAAATAAAGGCTAGAATAAGGTGAATCTGAAAACATGGCTCTTAATCTACCTACCTGCATGGTTCCTACTGGTGGGGTTTCTCTCCATGTCAAGCAGAGAGAATCTGTATTTGCAGGGTCTCATCCAGGTCACACTGAGAAAATGATTAGAATTCAGTGTCTCTGCATTGCAGGATCAAGAGCTGAGTCAACCCTACTGGGATTCAACCCACGTCCCAGGGAGTCTAAGTATTTCATATCAGATGTTTAAAACTCTAACCATATAAAATTTCTGCTGGGAGATATACCAGTGTGTGGTCAGATTTTACTGTGTTTCTATTTCAAATTCACTCACATATTTGAGAAATTTCTACATTTTTAACAGCACAGAGCATCTGTTCTGTTGATCTATTTACCTCTTCTTTTCAGGAGCATGCAAATGACTAGGATTTCAGTATTTTTCAAAATGATTTTATCCTCAACATGATTCCACTGAGATCTGCAAACGCCTTAGATTTATGCCTGCTCAGTATCTGATGCTCAATTATTAATTTGCTAATGTCTGTAAAGTGCTTTGAAGATGAAAAACATTACATTGTAGAACTGCTAACTGATGTTTGTATGCTACTGTTACTTCTGCTGAAGCTGTTAGAAAATACGCTTGGAACACATCCCCAAAGGCACATGATGAGGAAAGGTCATCTAGGGCAGCAGTTTATACAGAAAGGAGTAAATTAGACTGAAATTCTAGAACTGCACTGTTTTTTTAATGCAGAGTCCAAATGTTATTAGAGGTATGAGACCAGATTTTTTCTTTAAACAAAGCACATGTGACTATTAAGTAGATCAAAAAGAAAAAAAAAAAAATGCAAGGAACAATTTATAACAATAAGGTGAAAAGTATTTCCCACTAGCTTCTGGGAAAGGAGTGCACTGTGGTTTCTGTCCTTCACTCCAATTAATTGCACATGGATAGGAGCTGAGTTTGAATGTGAAAGTGTGTGGATGGAACAGCCTTTTGGGCAGTTGAAGAGAATATAGACTCTGTAACAGCATTCGGTCTTCTATGACTATAGACCAACACTGTTTGGGTTTTGCAGAGTGCTGTTCAGGCTCTGCTTGGGAAAGATACCTTCCTTTTTAACCCACCATTGCCGTTTTGTGGGATTAAGCCAGCACCCTAAATAAACATCCAAAAAGATCTCTGCAGGTAGGACTTTGCCTCCAAGCTGCCTTTATGCCTTTATGGCATCCTCTTTGGTCCTGCTCAGGGCCACCCTTCAGCCGGATTACATCTCAGAGTTGCACTTCCCTGAGATCTGTACAGAAAGAAGAGGCTTGTATTGATTTTTCACACTTCATCCCCCTACCCACACAACCACATACTTTGGGCGTTTTGCTATAGTTCATACATAAGTTGCTGCATTACAAAACACTTCAGTCTACTACAGGATTGCAAATGTTGCTGACCCAATCTCCTGACACCTCTGGAGAGCACTGCCTTTCAGAAAAGTTTGAAAGAGCCGGTTGGCTCTGAGCAGACACGGATTGAAGTGATCAGATAGAGCTTTGACCTCGAGTGCCAGACTCCTTTATCTGAGCAAATTTTGAGCAGCAGTCACTGCGTGAGCTAAAAACCTAGCCTGAGCAGAAGAATGGAGTAGATAAAAATCCCAACAGAGCTGAAACACTTCAGAAATGTGGAAGACAACTGAAGTAGTTTAACACGGTGTTTCACTTTGTTTATGCAAATAAGGGAAACCAAATTGACAACACCACCCACCCCTCCACCCCACCCCCCCCCCCAAAAAAAAATATATATATATTTAGCTCTGACAATAACTTCTGAACCACTTGAGGTTTTTAATAGTTTCAGTCAACTCAGTCAGACAAGGCTAACACTGGAACAGTAATGCAGACATTTGAGAATTGTACTCCACATAAAAATAGAATATATGAGTAATATGAGTTTGAACAAAGGGTGCTAGGAGAAGCTGGAAAAAAAAAAAAAAAAAGAAAAAAAAAAAAAAAAAAGAGAGAAGTGATGAGCCAAGCCTCAGTTTTAGGGGCCCTCTATAAGAGACAAAACACTGAATGAGATCTGCAACAAAACATTCAGAGAGAAGTTATTAATACCCAAATTAACTATGTTAATAAATAGATAGATAGATTAGATATATAAGTAAATTTGGATAGCAAAGGAAGGCAATCACTTCAAGACAAAACCTACAGGCTGTTATTCAGACACAATAAATTTCACAGGAAATTCAAAATACAAGAATGAAAGCCATCACAGGTGGAAAGGCAGGAGAAGTTCAATGTTGGGAGCTTCTAAAATGCAACCCAGTAGCAATATATGAAAACATGTATGCATTCATGTGTAAAAAGAACAAGCAACAATAATGTTTGACATTTGAAGGAAGATGCAGAAAATGAAATAGATTTGTCAAAATGTTAAAGAATCCACAGAGTATGCTCCACATGGGCAAAGGAATTTCTTTGTAAGAGGAAAAGATGATATTGCCAAAGGAGAACAGACTGCCAATGGCGAAGAAAGGAAAAAAAAAAAAAAAGAAAAAAGAAAAAAAAAAAAAAAACAAGGATAATCAGGTGGGATGAACATCATTTCATAAACTACTAGAACTCTATCTTCCTTATAATATCAACTGGTGCAGAGCATGGCCATTGCCAGTTAGCCGCAGTCCAGATCATACACATGTCCACAGGGAGCAGGCATGTCAAGCCAGGACATGAGGGTCAGGACCAATGAAGAATATGGCCAGGCACAGGCATCCCTGTGGTGTACTCCAGGCAAGGACCAAAGGAGAGTGTCTAAGTTCAAATGTAGGTCTTGCATGAAGATGGGAGGCACTGGTGAAGCATCTCACAGCTCTGTCACACACCTCTGAGCTCACATTTCAGCCGTACTGTATGTACCTTGAGCACCAAAACTGTAGGAGGAGGAATGGAGGCTGCAGTGTGTCTCTTGGTGCACTCGGGTCCATGACCATAATTTGATGTCTGTATGCAGCCTATGGTCTGTTATTATTATTTGTTTCTCTGTTTGTTTGTTTGTTCAGGGGAGAGCAGCTGAGGTAAAATACCTTATTCAATATATGCTCAAGTATCATAGCCTCAATCTAACAGACAAACATTACATATGTGGTCTTTGTTCATCAACAAAATTTTCCTGTTCTGGGGAAATAACAGTCCTAGTGGTGGAAACAACTGCTGGAGGATTTAACTACGCATTTCAGATGTGTCACATCCACGTCACGCATCCTCAGCTCCACGTATAAGCAAGGAAATGAGGCTTCCTTTGCTGACTGTGTTCCCCCTGTTACTGTAGCTACAGCCACACAGAAACTATGGCCTAACAGTCATTCTGTGAATGATGCAGTGTACATGACTTGAACCTTTTTTCCTTATTACCCAAAGCCGCATTCTATTATTTCTCCCAGGGGCATGTACTAGCAAGGATGTGATATAGATTCAGTTTCACAAAAAAAATGATTTACCAGAGGAAATAAAACAAAAGGTTAACTCACTGTGTGGTTATTCTACCTGACAGTAAACTCCAGACTAATATCTTCCCTTTGCCTTGGACACTTGTTTTCCTATGTCAAGACTTACATGATGCCTAGCCAGCTTCTGATGAACTGATTATGCTTGTCTGAAATGACAAATAATCGGAGATACTTCATTGTATCTTTGGGACCATCTCTTGGCTCATGGGGGAAAAATGGAGAAAAACAAATTTTAATTCTTTTTTCTCTCAAAGTTAAAAGTTGGGAGCTGGATACAGGAATGGGTTGATTTAGACTGAAGGTCAAACTAATCCAGAGTCCTTTCTGACAGTACCAACAGTTTTCCAGGGAGAAAAGAACAAGGTCAGGAAAAGCATGCTTGTCCAGCTAATGCACAGGAAGAAATATAAAAGTCATAAACCATGTTTTACTCAGATTATTTCATACTAAATCTGGTAGATAGGTTTCAGTGAAGCAACCTGAGCTGGAACATTAAAAAACACAGGTTTTTCTAGAGTGTAATCATATTCAAAGATAGATTATTAATGGAAAGGCATCTGTCATATTAGTGACAGCTGGAGTGTCTGACTGTTGAGACACCAATGATACCTCCAAATAATTTTGTTTCCTGCTATTACAATTTATTTATTTATTTTTCCGAGAGCAAGGATTTAAAATCAAGTGTTTTCATCCTTTGCAAGGTGCTTTGGCTTTGACCCCATGGCAGTCAAAGGTTTGGATTGCTCAGTGGCTGCTGTTGAAGCAGTTCCATTTTGTATAGCATCTTTAAATAGTAATTTGAGCAAATAGTAATGGGACCATACCTGAGCTTCCCAAGTAACACTACACAGTCCAAAGAACAAGGGCAGCTCAGCACTATGTGTAAGAAATTTTGGTTGTAAATCTTATACAGTCTTCTGCCTAGGATCCCCTAGGAATCTACTGCTTTGCTATATATGTCTGCAGTTACAATATCCATTAGCCAATAGCACTCAGGATTTTATAACAGTGCATTAGGACACTCAGTACTCCAGGGAGAAAATGAAGTTAATGTAACAGCAAATGACTTTCAAAATATTCTGTCCTGTGCCTTTAAATTTCAGACCCTGAAAAGAAAGCAAAAGAAAAAAGAAAAAGAAGCACATGAAAGGAGGAGATCAGTCTGTGACTGAAAGTCCAGCTGTGTAAACAAGTTTAGTGACTTCTTTTATCTCTAATTGGTCTTACACACTGATCTTTCTGGTGCCAAAATCACACACTTCACATTAATTCATCAGTAATATAGCATTATTTCTGGATGGAGCTGGTCTGAAATGTCAAACTGATATGTGTCACTTGCAATTTATTAACATTTCAGGTTTTTTCCAGTGAACATCAACAACTGTCTTTAGTTATATTTCTTTAAACGTCTGAAAAGGAAATGGGTTTATACCACTGAAAATGTGAATCTAGGCACTAAAATTGTACTAATAATGCTATTCACTGCATGAGACATAAAATACCTTCAGCTGGCATAAATTTATGCCAAATTTTGTCCAAATTACATTAACTTCAGAGATGCCATACCAGCTAATATGGTCAAATAATTGGCCTATAGACTTCAGAAGATATCCGTCTCACAAATGCAGAACAGGCTGTTGTCTTTTCTGATGGTTTAGGACCTTTGAGTAACAAGATATTCACATAATTATGCAGGCTAATCTGTGTAGACATAGGGGTAGACACTGAAAAAACTCCACTGAGACAAAGAAGCCACATGTACAGGCAAATGAAAATCAGTATTGATAAATTCAAGGTGATGAACACTGGCCATAAAAATAAATTAATGATGAAACAAGCAAATGAACTCTTTATCCATCTGACATAGGTCAAAGTCACCCTTGTGTGAGAAATAAGCATCAAAGCAAAATGACAATCTGTGTGCAGTTGTGATCAGAATAATAATAATAATAATAAAAATTAGGTTACATGGTATATGTGGCAAAATGAAATCTATAAAGAAGATTGTGTTAATACAATGATGTAGTATTTGTCTGTACAGCTAAAATGAGTTTGATAACATTGTGCATAGCAATGAAAAATGTCTGAGAAACAATAAACTTCTATTCTTTAGTCCTTGTGTTTCTTCCATAGAAGTATTACATAAATAATAATAAATAATAACTAAGTTCAGAAAGAATCACTGCAGTACTTTCTCCTTCTACAGATCACTAACCTGTTATTATATTGCCATGTAAGTATATATCTCAATCATGAAATGGTCTGTTAAAGCCAACATCCATCCTACCAAATCCTTTCCAGCTATAAAAGAAGATGGTCACATGCAGATAACATACTGGGGAAAAGAAGTATGTGTTTATTCCTGAAACACTCCAAGGAATTGTTCAGGAGAGTGCAAGTTAGCAAAGATGACTATTTTTTCCGGTGACTTCTCTAAAAATTGAACAGTAGAAATGATTAGTCACCAGTGATAGGACCTGAGGCAATGGTGTCAAGCTGAGGCAGGGGAGGTTTAGGCTAGGTATCAGGAAGAGGTTCTTCAGTGACAGGGTTGTTGCACACTGGAACAGGCTCCCCAGGGAAGTAGTCACAGCACTAAGCCTATTGGAGTTTAAGAAGTGTTTGGACTGTGCACTTAGTCATTTGGTATAAAATTTTGGGTAGGCCTGTGTGGTGCCAGGAGTTGGACTCGATGATCCTTCTGGGTCCCTTCCAACTCAGGTTATTTTATGATTCTATGATTCTATAGCATTCCAATGTCAATGAGCTTTCTCTAGCACAGTTTAATTTACTAGTTTAGATGTAATCCGGTGTTTTCTACTGATTGCTTTCACAGCAGAGTTTGTACTTCTAGGAATATGATTTGGCCAGCCAAATTAAACACTATCTTCACTGGATGGTAGAAGAGGTTGTTAAGCTTGCTGTCATTATTTGCATTCAATTTTTGTGTTGAAGTATATTTGTTTAGTGGCTTTCAACCACTAAAACTAGATACCCAATCTTAATAAAAAGCTGGAAAATAAGCCTCCAAGAACATATTAGCACTTAAGAAGAGCAGAACATAGATGTAGACTTCACTGAGATAGAAATGTTAACTCGGACATAATCAAATAACTTCTTGCTCCAAAGAGGTCTGCTACACAAACTCAAGGATAAGACCCATTTGAAGACTTCAGTTGGAGACTGACCTGCAGAGGGCAACACAATCACACGAAATGACAATTCAATTACAAGGGCAGTATCAGAACCACACACTAATCAACATAGTTCAACTCCCCTTTATTTCTTAAACCTCTGTTTATACAAACCTTAATTCTGAGCACTGGCTTTACAGAGCAGTAAATGTAACAAAGAAATCATACCATCTATAAGATTACCATGATCTTATTGCACTTTTCATTGGCACTCAATCATAGCCATAAAACACTTTATGTTCTACCCTGAAAACACAAACTTTAGTCTTTAAAAAAGATAATAATAATAATAATAATAAAATCTCTGTAAGCTAAGTCAATTATTCCATGGGAACAAAACCACTCTTATGAGAAAGACTAGAATGCCACACTCAGACATCCAAGATGTGAGTCTAGAGTGGTTCCAGATTGCTAACCTCAACCTTTTTGTCAAAGCATTCATAAAACTCCACTCCCTGTGTGACTCAAAACAATAGTTTTTATACACATGTATAGGTGTATATTTAATTAAAATCTTCCCATAGTTGTTCTCTAAGTATACTAGTGCCTTTTACCTACTACATCTCCATTTTTGTTTGATGACAGTGTCTACATGGAAAGGTTATCTTCATTTTAGCTTGGAAAAATAAAACATATTCTCTATGGTTCAGTTGTAAACAATGCAAATCCTTTTAATAACAACAAGGATTACTTCACAAAGTTCTCTGCTAAATAGGTTATTAATACTATAGGAACTGTGTCAGCAATAACAGAATACCAGAAATAACATAATGATTATTTTTCTTAGGGCACTCTGAAAAGCGTTCAATCATTAGCTCCTTCAGCCATTCACTGGACTCCAGACTAACACTTTAATTTTCAAATGTCAATTTCTGCTGTTAAATTAAATGAAAATGCAGATCAGTGTGATACATCATCATCTAAAGTAACTCCTGAGGAATTCATTGGGGTAATGCTACTTGAGTTACCTAGCATTTTCTAAAATGTTTGTCTACAAAAGCAAGTTGTGTGGTTTGTTTCAAATGGCTGCCTACTGCAATCCATCTTCTGCCAAGGCTGTGAACACCCACTCCACTGTTCACCTGCTATACAAGGTGGTACTTTGAACCAATGAGAAGATAAAATGTTGGCTTGGGACTGCACATAAGGAAAATGTGTAGTTGTAATCACAGCTGTAATAGCTTTGATAGTTCAATTTGCCCACCTTTCTGAGAAAGACTTAGTTAACTGATATTTGTAAAGCTGTCCTTGGTGGCCACGGCAAGGCTTCGGCAATGGAGGGTGGCTGCAGGTTGCCTCTGGACGAAAGGCTGGGGCAGCCCCGTGCTGGACACAGCCAACTCCAGCCAGATCCAACAGCCCCACCTCAGGGCATGGCTGGGCCCAGCCGCCAAGCTGGCAGCACCTCAGGGAAAACAGATTTGGGAAAGGGTAAAACAGATATCCCCAGTGCATTCCATGGAAGAACCCACACCAGAGCATGGGCAGTAGGAACTGAAGCCTGTGCAGACCCCATGCTGAAGCAGGAGAAAAGAGTGAGGAGGAAGGAGTGGCAGAGGCAAAGTGTTATAGATTGTATACAACATCCCCTTGGTGCCCTTGACGCTAATTGGTAAGCAATGTTCCTGTCTTTACCTCAACCCATGAGCTTTTTCATCTTATTTTCTCCCAGTCTTTTTGAGGTAGAGGAGTGAGGGAGTGCTGCGTGGGTGTCTGGCATCCAAGCAAGGTCAACCCACCACAAAAGCATTGAGACTAACAATGCTTTCTCTATGGATATTCAGGGTAATTTTACTCTCTAGTATTTTTGCTGTGCAGGAAGAGCCAAGGACTACAAATCCCATAGAGAAAACTCTGAAAACTCATGGCAGCTTCTTTGAATTATCTAGTCAAGTTTGTCTAGGTCTTTCTCACAGAATGCTGTTTTTTGTGCACAAAACTCATGCAAATTTTGAGGACATAGGATCTGAATGAAAACTACAAGTTTCTCCCTCTGCTTTCTCTTTCTTCATATTTCATTAATCACATAATGCAGTCAATTGGAGCTGCTAGACACTCCCTACTCTTCAATTGATCCTGGAATTATCTTGAAGAAAGGCTACTGGCTACAGAACAATTTTGCAACTGGTGCAATACTAAATCTTCAACATATCACTCATGATATCAGTAGGGAAGAAACACAAGCCTTACACAATCCTTTCTGCTGAATTGAGAAATTCACGTACTTAGTATCTAGCATGGACTTTGCAAAGAGTCCTGAGCTGCCTGTGGAATAGGATTGTGACTGTAACCCAATTAGCACATCTATGCACACATTTTGCAGCTGAAGATCAATCACATTTTGTAGCTGAAGATCAGTTAAAGGCTTGCTTTAAAATTACTTCAGAGAATTCTTATCTATATCGGTATCAACCAGTTGGCAATTAATCTGAGAAAACAGTAAGACATTTTTGTCTCATATAGTTGTGTGGTTGTCCTCATACATGCATGTATTAGATGCATGTACAACTAAATAGATACTATCTTTCAGGAATACATCTGTAGAAATTGTGCCTTTGTTTCTCAGAACCTCCAAAATAACCTGCAGCTTCAGGCTGGGGAAAGTCATTTATCCTGCCCCAAATGCCCAGCACTGCCATTTACAGCAGGTCTCTTCTATCCTCAACAATGAGATGAGCCACTTCCAGGACATGTGCAGTGTTTTTCAGATCAAGATTTATAAAAACCTCTTCAGAAACTTACCAAGTAAAACAGGTGTAAAATTCAACCCAGTAGAGGGCAATAGACCCCACTGTACATTGACCTCACAGTAGCTCTAAGTAAAATAGCAGTGTCCAATCTGAACCTTATCAGTGTGCAGATAGAGAATAAGGAGATGAGGATGACAGAAAGGAAGAAGTCTTAAAATTCTGCTAATGTCGTCGACAAATTTTCCTGACCCTAAGGAGATTTCTGTTCAATTTGCTCAGTCTACTAATCTTCATTCTTCTTGGATACTAATGCATCACTTTTAAACAAAATCATCACATAACATAAGCTATTGTTTGATTTGTTTATAAATACCAGTATTAAGCTGAATCACCTATCAATTGACCAGTGACATGAATTCATATATCTTTTGTCTGGGAGAAAATCTTCACCTGGGTAAAATTATTGGAGCGCTTTGGTTTAGAAGATTGTAGGGTTTTCTTTTGTTGTTGTTGCTGGGTTGTTGGTTTTTGTTTTGTTTTGTTTTGCTTTGCTTTTGTTTTATTTTCATTTTTAATCATCTTTATAGTAGTGGCAGGAATGTGCATTTTGTTTCTAAAACACAAGTCCCAAATACTGTAAAGGTAAATTCAAAGGAGCAAAACCTGGCATTTAGGGAATATAAACACAAGAACCATTCAACTTACTTTTCATTACTTACTTTTAATAGGCTAGAAGCAGAGGAGAAAAGGATAATTAATAGACAACACTTTGAAAGTCATCACAAAGCATGTGGGAAAGTCAGCAGACAATCCCAGGGCTTCTTTGAGAGGCGGTCTTTTTGAGTAACCTTGAACAAATGCTGATATTATTTGCATCTACTGTAATGCCCCAAACTAGACTGGAACCATCAGGAAAGAGAGTTGTACTAAAATGTGACAGATCCCTCCCCAGTCCACCTCAGCTGTTTGAAATGCAGAAGTACCAAGCTGACACTTGGTGCTTTGAAACCATTATACAGCCAGCAAAGCCCAGGGAAAATACTCTGAAAGAAAGTCAATTGTCAGTGGAACAAGGAAAATGAAGGGTAAATAGCAGACATAGAAGTGAAAGCTTTTAAGCAGGAAAAAAGTCACAGGAGAAGGTGTCAGGGATAATGCCATTAGCAATGACAAATTGAAATCATTGATTAAGAAAGTAGTGAAAGCAGTGGAGGAAAAAAATTGTCTTTGAGCTTTTATTCAGTGGTTTCAAATCTTTCAAAGATTCTTACAACCATTTCTTTCAAATGCAGAAACTACATTAGGCGTAATAAAAGCACTGATCAAATCCTTGTCAGCCTATATAATGAGTTAGATCTTTCAGGAGAATTGCCTGTCTATTGTGATACAAGCCTAAGATCTGAATATCAATGATTTACTGTTATTGTTTTGGCTACATTACAAGACTTGAAAAATATGATTAGAAGTTGCTGTGGAGGCAGAAATTATTTTATATACATGTGCAGATCAAAGGGCCTGCCTAGACTAGTGTTCTGTGTCCAGACATAGGCAACAGCATCTTATATTTCAGAAGATGATGAACTTATCCCTGATCCATTTTCTGGGAAGTCCACCACATTCCAGTCAGTCCAATAATATTTTTTCTCCCTCTGAGTCCCTTAAATCCTACAGAGGAAAGAGCTGTACTGAAACCAATTGAAGTTTTGCCCTTGATTTCAACAGGGCCAAGATTTTTCCCTCTTTGACAATACTCACAAAAAGATTAATTGCAATTTAAAAAGCTGAATCCTAGACTCAGATTCTGCCACTTGCACTTACCTCTGCAAGCAATCCTCTTAACCAGATGCCATCCTTACTTCTGGAGTTCCCAGTGCATCCCTCTTTGGTGTGCCTGGATTTTAAAGTGGAAGCACTTCAGAAAATGGACTGCCTATATTTTCTTGTTTGTCAGAGCAGAACTGTAGGTACTAAAAAAACATTAGGAGAAGAATAATGGCAATAATAAGATATCCAATTTTGTAATGAAGCATACTGAGATGCTAGCTGGAATTACTCATTGCAGGAATTCTAAGAAATGTTGAAATTGCTGACAAATAGAATAGATTTCTGAGAAACAAACTGATGACAGTTATTTTGAAAAGAGAGGGAAAATTACCCACAATTAGAGTGATGCTGTCAATAAACTATTAACCATTTATAGTTGGTGTTCTAGGAAAATATAATGAACTTAATCTCTCAAGTACCATATGAATGCCAGCAAGTTTTGCTGTTATTGTTGATTTGTTGTTGTTGTTGTTGTTTTCTGAAATGCACAGAGGAGTTTCACATATACTCACAACAGATTTAATGTCCCCAGGGAAGAAAAAAAAAAAAACCTTGGTATTTTCAATTCAAAACAAAGAGACAACTTCCAGCTAATGATGTGATATCATTTATCTTTTTTTTTTTTTCCCAAAAGAATTAAGAAAACAATCAAATGTCTTAAATGAGAAGGTGACTGCAGACAGTCTTTGCTAGTTTCATCCACTAATGAAATGAATAGTAGCAATATTTGACATTTCTATTGTGTCTTTCATCCCAAATGACCTTAATCAATTTCATATCCATTTAGACACATCTTTTAGCTCATAGTTGTGACCAAAATCAAATCATAGAAATGATATGGCAACATACACACACACACACACACAAAGTTGTATTTTTAAGTTCAAAAAGTAATTTTTTTATATATTTTTTTTAAAATCTGTTGGGACTGTATGGGGAGATGTTCAATAGATTAAAAAGACACTCTAATTACAATTTCCACATCTAACAGTAATGACTGCTCATTGCTCTGAAGTGGATTAAATTTTAAAAACCTTAAGATCTTATGCAGGTAAAGATCAGGTGGGTCCCCAAAAAACAGGTCTGTTATGAAGCCTATTTGGGCCAATCTCCATTATAGATGAAATTTTTCCTATATAGACTTCTGGTCTTTAGGCTTTTCAGCAAGATAATAAGCAATAAATAAATAAATAAATAAAAATATCTGAGTGGTGATAATTCATTGACTTACCAACTTACTTCATTTGATGGGCTTTAAGCCCTGAACCTTTAAAAATATTTTCACATTTAATATTATTATTACTAAAAAATATTTAATAAAATTCAATTCAATTTATTACATGGACAGGGCCTTATACCATACAAAATTTAAAATAAATACCTGATACTTAACATACAGTCAGTTAATAATTATCACCTATAACATGATTGGATGACCCAAATCCATCCACCCATAGAAGGCTGGGATATTATGGATATGGTTAACAAATCTCTATTCCTTTTTCTCAGATTCACATTTACATTGGTTAAAAACAAACAAACAGTTTTCTGGTGAAACTGAACAGAAAGGGTGTTTCTCAGACTAGCTTTGTACCTTATAGGCAAGTTTGACTCTTTGATTTGTGAATCTTTTGGGAAACTTAACTTCTACTAATGTAGAAAAGCAATCTTCTCAAACATCTAGATGTATTCCTATTCTAGCATTATTCAATTTTTAGTCTCATCAAGTAATATAGTATTTTATATTGTTAAGACTTTTTTTTTTTTTTTTCCTGGAAACATTAGATTAAAATCACTGACTGAAACAGCATATAAGGACTCAATGTGTACAGTGGTAAGCCTGGCAAAGACTTTGTTTACAGAAACATTTTTCTTTATACCATTCTCTTGGCAAAAATAAAATGCAGTAAAAAAAGTTGAGACTATTTCATGATCCAGCAAATGAAGATCTGCATTTACCCAAATTCACAGACCCTTCTGCTTCACTGTTTTATACATGAGACAGACATACAAGATGAATTAGGACATATATCATGTGTATTTTTTTTCCTGAAAATTCATCTGACTTGAATAA
This sequence comes from Oxyura jamaicensis, assembly GCF_011077185.1. Lineage (NCBI taxonomy): Eukaryota > Metazoa > Chordata > Aves > Anseriformes > Anatidae > Oxyura > Oxyura jamaicensis. Next base: position 143,341,862 of record NC_048894.1, read on the forward strand.
TTGTATTTGCCATCTGGAAAATACTTTGTATGACATGGGTAGATCAAAGTTAGCCGATGAAAATGGAAGATGAAACTAGAGCTTACTGCTCAGGCTGACCTGCCCAAGATGGCAGCACTGAAATGCAGCAGTAAAAAAAGACCAAGCTGAATAATTTAAAACACTGACCAAATTTTCTGGGCAGCTGTATGTAAGTTTAATTATGTTATTGTTTTCCATAATTTCAGATTAAATTATAATGCCCTTTAAAGTTTTGGAGAACTGTAAAACTTTGTGATAAGTGATATATTGTGAATGATTGAATAAGTAATTTAGAGTGCTTTTATTAATACCTGATTCTATTAGCTAGCTGTGATGTAAAAATAACTAACGAACTAACTAATTTTAAAAATCACTCTCTTCTGTCCCTGGGGTAATCTTAGGTAAATTAGAGACAACAGTCTTTAAAACTGGGAGAATACTGATAATATCCTGCCGGGGTTGGGGAGGGAGCTGGGGGGGGGGTGGGGGGGCGGGGTGCGGAATAAAAAAGAAAGTTTATTTTTTAGTGGAAGACTAGAAACAAGACAGGATAAATAAATTGAAAACACTTACTCAGATTTAAAGAATAATAATGTTCCTCTAGCAAATGTTAAAGTGCATGTGCCTGAGTTAATTCACGTACATGAACAAATGCAGATAAACATAGGCACTTTTATACCCCTTACCTCTGAATTAAATGTTTAGCTCAGAAAGCTTGCCTGACTTAAATCTAGAGTAATGGAACATCATATGGAATATGAATTCTTTCTGCTGATCTAAGTAATTTCATATATCTTTATATCTTCATGTCACAGTATACATTTCACTTACATTCCAGTATTGGCAGCTCTGACATTACAGGAAAATAAGATAGTTTTATAACTATATTCTAATATAATAGTAAGTTTAAGCAGTATTTGCAAAATGGGTGTTCATATCCTGTCTTTTCGAAGGTAGGAGAGTGTGAGTAAGGCTGGGAAATTACAAGTTCCATCTATAAATTAACAAGAGGGAAGGTACTCATGTAAAGGAGAAACCAGTTGGAAAATAGCATATTCCAGAGGGAACTACAATATAACACAAAGAAAGGGGGGAGTGTTAATTTCTGTTTGCTTTTTGGCAAAGGCTCATGGCCCATCAAACGTCTTCTCTTTGGCCATTATTGGCAGGCCTGCTTCCCTTGTGCTGCACTCTGGCCAGGCTTTATGAATTAAATAGGGTTGGGAATAATCAATACTTACAACAAGAAATCTCTGAGAATCAAGGAAACCCATAATCTACAGGAAATTATGTTGATTCAGTAAATTACATCAGTTCTTTGGGTTAATGAAATAAGTGCAGATTGTGACTCTAGCAAGGTACCCAGTCATTGGAACCAGAAAGGTTTGGGAGAGATTGAAAAAAAAATGTGTTAAATATTATTTTTCTCTTATTTCAGTAGTGCAATGAGAAACAAAGATATTCTTTAGCTCAGTACATACCTGTTCCTAGTACATACCTGTGCCTAGTATTCAACCATTATGTCTTGGCTTTTGTCTCTGGTATCAAAGATTTCTGTACACTCTTCTATGCATCTAGGCAGTAGTCTCCACTTTCTTATGTTGTTCGGGCAGGTTCATTAACTCAATATTTTTGAGGCAATAGTGCTATAAATGAGAACTATTTTAACTTCCTTCACATTTTGTGAGCATAAGAAAAGGAATTATAGGCTTGCCAGATGTTGGCTAAAGTACTGACATTTTTCAAGCCTGAATTTCATGTACTTTTCTAATTGACTAAATTCACTGCTGCTAACACCAGTGTTAGATATCTCACCCAGAATGTTTTATGGAAAGCTGAACTTCACAGGGTTCTGAAGACCTCCCAGTGAATAAGCTCTGTAGAAAATTTATAAAATTTCACTTTAAAAATAAAATGCAAAATTATTGTAATCCATGTTGAGAAGCAGAAATCGTGTTTCAGATTGTATCAGACTGTATGTTGGTCTTGTGGTTTTTGTCAGTATAAGAAAGTGGTCAGGCAAATCCATCCTACACACTCCTTGAGATTCATTGCAATGAAATCACAGACACAATGACACAGGCACAGTAATGGACTTTGCCATGTCTCTGCTTTCTTTTCATTATCCAGTGTCCAAATCCTCATGATGTTGAAGTCATTCAAAATATTATAGGCCAAGAGTTTTCATTTGTTTCAGTCATACAACTTCAGATACCTTAAAAAAAAAAAAAAAAAAAGTTGATTTTCAGGAAAAGCTAGCCATTCAGCTGGCTAGCTGAAAAGATTTTCAGCTTGAAAAAGCAGGTTATATCATTAATTTTAAAATAAAAGACTCAAAATATATTCATTCAAAGCTTATGTGCTTGAAGTATATATGGAGTAATGCTACAGATCCATAATGTTTGGCCAAAGTTCCTTCCCTCCTTTCTGCTTCTCTGCTTTCAGTGGGACCTCAGGGAGTCTTATAATTTTAAAACTTACTACACAGGGGTGTTTTTATGGTATTCAGAATCAGTAGTTCTTAATTTTTCCTGCTTCCTCTCTGTTCACCAGTTTCTTTCTATATTCAATATACTCAATGAAAACTTTTTAATTGAGTATATTGAGTATGCACTTCCATTTTTCTTTCTATACTCTCTATACTTAATGAAAACATTTTGCAAACCGAAGACTGGCGGTGGTGGTTTTACACAAGGCAGAGATACAGTGAGTGAATGTATGGGATAAGAGGATAACATGGGCAGCAGGAGGTGTATAGCAGGAGAAAAAAGCAGACTCAGCATCCTCAGATCTGAGTGAGTATTGTGCTGCTGTGTCCCCTGCAGACCACAGACTCAGCCAACTCACCTTATTCCCATCCTTGCTGTGCTCCCAAAGGTCCTACCCAGCAGGGAGAGCTGATAGCAGCCTCCTGTGAGGTTGAAGAAGCCTCCTTCCCGTTTCATACCACACTCTAGTATTGTAAAGCACTACAGAGTCAAAAGTCAGTTAGATAAGATGTCAAAATACATCCAGTCCAGCTATTCTGCTGGGTTTCCTTGCTGCAGCAGGGATGGGAAGATACACAGCTGGGGCAGTAAGTCCTTCATTAGTCCCATATTAGTCCCCTGCCCAGTGGCAATAGATAGTTGAGGGAGTTCAGAGATGGAATCCTTAGAGGCAACCACATTGGGAAAGCACTTAAAACCAAACACTGTCCATTTATCAAACTGTGCTATTATTTAAAAGACCAAAATCCAAAATTAAGTTGAATTTTGACTCTGCTGCATGACTCATCATCTGCACATAGGGGCAAAGGCCACTGTCTGCCCAATCTCCTGGTGTTACTTGGTGCAACAACAGTTGAGGAGTCCAAGACTCAGCACTAAGGTATCTAATGAGCTATCATAAAATTTTGTCTTCATAAATTAGTATTAATTATTGAAGTGGCAAGAAGAGGAATACCCTGAAATGAAGACAGCCTTCAACTTTGATCCAAATCAAACATTTCATTGTCAGCATAGGCAAAGCCAGGGAGGATATTTGTGAGTGTCTGACTGTCAAAGCAAAATTAGCATGCTTAGGCTGCTCTCAGGCAAACAATGCAGTGATCAATGACGAGCTGTAAGAGGCAAAGTGATATGAAAAATGTCTAGGACAGAGAGAGAGGGAACAAAGGAAAAAAACTTCCAACAAAATAAGGTCAAACTGATAACCACAGGAAAGAAGAGAAGCACCCTCAAAACTTTCCCCATACAGTTCCCTTTACCTCCTTGTGCATCTCATCTGTAGTGGCTCGTTTTGGTGAGAAGTCTGCATTGATCATCTTTATAGAGTTCAAAGGTATTGTAGCAATACAAAACAGAGATGTGGTGGTTCAGGACAAACAGTGAGAAGTGGGTAAACTTTCGATTGCCCACATTAGAAATGCACAAAACCCATTTATCTGCATTTACCACTGCCATGGGCAAAGTAAGCACTTACACAAAGCAACAGTCGAGTATTAAAATAAATAAATAAATAGATAAAATAAAATAAATAAATAAAGGCAGGATTGACCACACCTGCTGACTTAGGAAAAGCAGACTGGCTGGGGTTTTGCCACTGAAGGACAACTAAAAGCCACGGTCACAGAGGAACAAGGACCAGTTCTGGGCTCCCCGGTACAAAAAAGACAGGGATCTCCTGAAAAGAGTCCAGCGGAGGGCCACAAAGATGATACAGGGTCTGAAGCATCTTCCTTATGAGGAAAGGCTGAGAGACCTGGGACTGTTCTGCCTGGAGAAGACTGAGAGGGGATCTTATTAATGTTTACAAATATCTTAAGTGTGGGAGACAGAGGGATTTGGCCAACCTCTTTTCAGAGGTTTGTAGGGACAGGACAAGGGGCAATGGCCACAAAATGGATCACAGGAAGTTCCACACCAACAAGCAAAAGAACTTCTTCACAGTAAGGGTGATGGAGCACAGGAACAGGCTGCCCAGGGAGGAAGTGGAGTCTCCTTCTCTGGAGATATTCAAGGCTGGTCTGGATGCCTACCTGGGCAGCCTGCTCTAGGGAACCTGCTTTGGCAGGGGGGTTGGACCCGATGATCTCAAGGCCCCTTCTAATCTCTACAATTCTGTGATTCTGTGATCTCTCTGGCAGCTGCTGGCTGAAAATGAGGGTCTTCAGGGAGCTGCAGCTGAAGATTTACCCTGCACCCTGCATACAGACTTTGAGAAACAAAATTAAGTCTTGATGCACAGCTGAGAATCTGCTCTAACCAGGACCAACACAGCCCCACCAACTATAGGTTTCTAAACACTTCAGACTGGCATTAGCTGCCTAGAAAAACCCCATACTGCCTTTTTCCACATAATTGACTGCTCATTTTACCACCACATACTCACTGCTGACACAGGTGTTTTTGTCACTGCTCTGTGAACTGGATCAGGGAATTAAAAGTCACCTTTTTGGGCGGCAAGTGGGAGACAATTAGTTCCCCATTCTGATATATCTCATGGAAACACAAATACTTGTGCAAGTAGAAAGAAGAAAGCAGCACAGGACAGATAGTAGTGGGATTACTTCATCTCCAGCTTGAAATGTTGCTGAAATTGTGGCCTCGGGCAGCTGATAGTAAGAAAATGTCCTGACTCTTCCAAGGCATGTTTCCAAAAATCAGAGAGTATCTTGTATGATAGTGGTCAAATGTCATATCCAACACTTCCTAAAGTCCCTGGAATTTTGCTATACTTATGCATTAAATGGCTTCATGCTCTCATTGCTCTCATTATGATTAACCTTCATTAAGGACATATTGGCCTTTTTTTTTTTTTTTCTTCTTTTTTTTTTTTAACATAATCACCCATCTCACTTTTGCTCCATTAATATTTTTTGCAGTCCTTATGTTCCAATCTGAAATATTCCTATCTTTTCTATTATTATGACAGGCTTTCTGTCATTATTCTATGGCCAAATGTTTTTATCATCTTAGACTGTATGCAGGGTAAAGCCTGTCCTTTAATACATGCTAGTAATTCTGGGAGTTCTGTGTTACTCCACGTCTCTTCAACAGCAGCACAGTCTCTCTTCTGGAAAAGGAGAAAGCTGTTTTAAGTGGCCTATGTACGTAAGTAAACTTCTCTATTGCTTTTTGCTATACTTAACCTGAAACAAGTTATATAAAACAGTTAATTGTGTGCTTTTCCTGAAAAGGTATTTGATATACTAACTTGTCTAGCACACACAGAAGAGGATACTGCATACTGCCATATGAAAACATCACAGCAATCTATGGCTTTTGATGTATATATGATGTCAGAAAATAATCAAGTGCATCTTCAGTGACAAGAATTATATAATTTGATTAAAAAAAAGTATCCAGATTTTTTTTTTTTAATGAATAATTAGGGATTTTTATGTAGAGTGGCTTCCATGAAGGAACTTTAAAAAATACTCTTTTAAAAGTGGAATATATACACAGACTGGGATTTTCTACTGTCAAACCAAAATCTTCCTAGAATGGGAAATGAAATAAAACTTATGAAGTTCAAAGTAAAGCTCAGAAAATGTGCTGAAACAAGTCCTTTTTCAGAAAACAAGTTTTCATAACAGACCTGAAGCATTTTGTATTAAACAACAACAAAAATCTTTGCCCTTTTCTGTGCAAGAAAAATTGGGCTGTTTCAAAACTGTTTGTAATTATAACAGCTTGGAATGGATGGTCATGTTCAGTTCTAGGAAACTGGAAACATGGGAATGTTCATTATTGTTGTCTCTTTATTTGTATTACTAGAAGCTGAAGATTTGCCCACAAAATTTATCATGTAAGACAAGAGAAAATAGGAAAATGAGCTATTTGATCAAGTGCAGACATCTGTTACGTACATATTGTATAACTGTCTACAACTGAGCTAAATAATAAGAATACCCCCTACCAGTATTAGGTAACATTCCTCCCTTAGTTAAGCGGATGTATACATAAGATGGACCTAAAAGTGCTTCCATCTTTAAAGCTAACTCAGACAACTATAGCAGATTTCAGAAATTGAAAATCAGATAAAGCTGCCCCAGCCACCCTCATCAGACTTGGGGAATGAGTAAACAGAGGCAGTGACTATGCTAGTGATCAGAAAGGCTCAAGGCCATTCTCTGGTCTGAAGTCAGTGGCACATACTTTTGCTTGCAAATGTGCTGCTCCCCAAAAATCTACCCATGCCCAAGCAGCATGGTAAGTGGCTCAGGATGTACCCCATGGCTCTTAGTGGTTTTCACTGGAAAACTGTCCTCAAGAGAATGGGTAAAAGTAACACAGAGCCATTCATACTCCTTCCCTGGAGAACTTGGAGAGGTCTCCTCAGTGCTAACTGCGCAGCTGTGCCCAGCACCTGGCTGGAAGCATGTAGTTGGCCCCAGCCAAAGTGTGCTAGGGACTGCTCTAGCCACTAAACCTTAAAGACAGTCATTATCCAATGCCTGTGAATATTCCCATCTTGATTTATAGATAATACAGAAGCTAGCCAAAGAGCCTTTTTGATGTGTATGATAGTGATGTCAGTGCATCAGCAGTCTAGCATCTTATGCTTAATTATATGACAATGTATAATTACCAGGGATTTATTGCAATGAGTTATTATGGAATTGTAAATAGATGGAAAAGTCTATATGCCTGTTAACAGTCATGTGTTTAACATGGGCTATTTTGTACTTACTTCCAGCTCTGGTCTGTTAATGGCCTGTGTATTAGAGATCTCTCAATATGCTCCACCGTTTCCATCTACAGATGTGCTTCAGTTTTTTTTGTACTTGGTTTCCAAGTGCTCCCTGCCACATATATCATACTGATAAGGGAGAAATACGGACAGAATTTGTGAATGTTTATAACCACAATTTATATATTTTTTTATATTTGTGAATGTTTGTGACTGTTTATAATCATGTAGGCTAAATGGACCTGTGAAGATCATCTAGGTTGCACCTCTCCATAGGGTGGCTATGAACATCTAATAAGCTCCTGCTCTGTCCATTTGACTGACTGCATAGGAAGATATGGTTCATAATATGTATTTACAGCTGGATTTTCAAAGTATGCAACCCTTAGGGAACATTAACTTTGAAAAAACACCTTACATTTCTGAATGGCTTCCACTTCTCATAATTTGAAATACAGTTTCAATCATAGAGAAGAATATCCTACTTTTAAAAAGGGAAAGAATATCTAATTTTGCTTTGCAAGAACCTTAATAAAATTAGCTTGTAAGAAAATATCTACTTCCCTTCCTTTAAACGATAATTTAGAAAGTCTTCCTAATCCATGTTTGAACTTCTTTATTGTCCTGTTTTCTTAAAAGAATGATAGAGTGAGGAGAGAGCTAGTCCATGTTGTGACATTCCTTTTTGTACTGCAAATCATAAATGAAATGATTACACCAAAATAAGGCCACCGAAGCTGCATTGCAGTTGCAACACAGTGTTAACCTTAGCCTTTCTGTGGCAGAATTAAGTCATCATCTTTACACAATGTTGTAGCAGTTTTTGTTCTTTTTAAGTATATTTCTTTTCTATTCCTTTAGATGGTTATGTTTCTTTTCTGGCCAGCTCCACTGATGTTGTATCAGTGTTGATGGAGCTGTTCAGAGCTATGTGACCGAACTGTCACCGTATCAATCTCACCATTAAGCTGTCAGTTCCACAGCAGCATTTGGAAGTGAATCAGACACTTCCACTGACATTGTAAGCACAATGTGTGAAAGACACTTCTATTCCTTTGGAAGTGCAGAAGACACTTTCATTTACAGAAAGGACCCACTGAAGCTGGTGTTCTGCACACAAGCATCAGTCAGACACTTCAGGGAAATCAAGGGAAGCTGGTGTCAGTATAAACTCTACCTCCATCAGGTTTCAGCTGTCCCAACAGTCCAGTGTAAATGCCCGTCATGTTTAAACTTACCGTATGGACACATAAACTCTTTTACTGACATTCTGCTGTTTCATTGATTTTATACCCCCACCTACTGTTAACATAACCTAAAAAGACAGTGTCAAAGCAGAAGTTTTCTGTGATTCATAAATAAATAAGGTTATGTGATAACTATCCAATATCTTCCCCAAAAGTGTAATATTGAAAGCACCCTCTTTCTCCTTTATACAGAAAAGAGCACACACTGCTAATTCATTCTGTCCATTTTCTTATGCATCAACTCCTATTCCTATACTATATATATATATATATATACATATTTTTAACTTGATGTGTTTATAAATCTTTGATGAGGGTCAGGACCTTTTTATAGGTGATGGATTATCTTTTATATAAAAAATGTGTACCTGGGACAAAAAAGTTCTGACCTATGTCAAGATGGCAGTAGTAAAACCTAAAGAGAAAATAATAAAGGACATTGCTGCTAGAACAAGAAGTCCGTAGATTCTTAGCACAAATTTAAGCCCTATAATCACATATTAAGACTTGATAACAATGCCAGTGTGCACTTATATGAGCTGTTTGCATGTCAACCTGTTGTTAAAAGAGGAAGGCATTAGCACTGTAAGTAGGCTATCCAAATAGTACAACCACAAAGGAAATTTTGAGGTCACTGGCTCTTACAATTATGAGCTCACATAAGTATATGAAGACTGAATTGAAATATTAAGCACTGGTTTTGATTCTGATAAATGACAGATTCCACTGGTCAGGGTTAGTTTTGTAACACGAATGCAAATTAGGAGTAAATCTTCATGTTATTCTTTAACAGGTGAAAATATTTGATTATTTAACCTTCTCTCTCAGTTTACATATATATATAAGCTCTCTCCATATAGCTCTGTATGTATATAGTTTATGTATATATACTTATATAGAGACAGTGTATATGTGTAAATATATAGTCTCCTAACATTCATACTGACTAGCTTTTGCATATACCACCTTTTTCAAACTGCATAAAGCCTAAGCATAAAGTTATGTCTCCAAAACTGGTTCCCCCTGCCTTGGAAAGCTTGTTTTTTTCTTTCCTTTCTTTCTTTCCTTTTTTTTTTTTTTTTTTTTTCTTTTTCCCTTTACTACAGTTATTATTTTTATTAATCTCAGGAAATTAAAAAGAGACTGAAAATGCATAGGGTCTGCATCTGAATTGTCTGAAAGAATGAATCTCAGGGGGAAGTTATTTTTGGCATGGTGTTTCTAAAACTGAGCTCCAGAACATTTGTACTCTAACATTATAAACAGATTTTACCATTTTGTATTACTTTAAAACATTATTTTGCATGAGATGAACAGTCTCTCAACCATGGAGATGTGTCCAAACCTATGGAGAAAGGAAATGACAGCATAATGGAAATGATGGCCAGGAGCCATACCACCCTGGGCTGTGAGCTCATCCACACAGAAACATCAGGCTGAGCTGATATGGCCAGTTCTTCGATTCAGGATCTCTGAGGAAACCTCCAAGGCTGCTGGAGGAAGTGGTGGTGGCAACTTTGTAGGTGGTACACTCTGTTCCTGAGTCACCATTGAGTCAATAACCTGTGTGATGGGAGCGAGCAGGGTTTCCTGGAAGAGTTGCGGGCATGATGGAAAACCACAATCCTGAGTATCAGGGGTTATTTAAAGACCTCTGTGGACTTTGAGTGAAAGGTAGAATTGTTAACCCTGGGATATTGATCACATTTCAGTTATTGATCACATCATAAGTGATCACATTTCACTTATTGATCACAGTATCAGCGTATGTCATCCTCAAAATCATTCCAAGGTTTGTTCCACTTTGAGGCAGCAGAATAAAACCAGTAATGTAATGGCAAGCTGCTGGATGGAGTATTTTAAAAAGTTCAAAATCCACGGAAACAGACTTTTGCTCTATATCTTGTCATTGACTTGAGTAAGTTTTTGATTACATATAGAGTCCATAACACAGGACTAAAATAGGGCCAATCTATTTTTGAAGGTGCTCCTTTTCTTTTCATGCATTCATGGCTTGTGCAATTCTGCTTTTGCCTTTCAGCCGAAATCATCAGCCGTTACTCATAGATGCTGACAGGCCATGTCAGGCTCTCAGAACAGCTCAGCTCTGGATTGTCTTCCTCCCCAACCCCACTATGCTGTAGTGACACTATGACATTACATTTTCCCCAGAAACAATGACATGAATCTGATTTATAACTGGTGGTAAAACTTTATTATTCAAGTTTAGATGTAACAGACATCTTTGCTGCCTGAAGATTGTTTGCATAAGAAATACACCAAGAACATGTTTGTGAGTAGAAATGAACATGCACTATGAAAACCAAAAAACAAAACAAAACAAAACAGAAAATAAAAAATAAAAAACAAAAAACATCCATGTGTTGTAAGGACAAAACAATAAGAGCCAACATTCTAGAGTCAAATCAGGGCTACAAGTTTAATGATGGTTTTTAGCAACATGAAGTCATTCTTTATTATTTTTTTTTTCCTTTTTTTTTTTTCTCCTTTTCCTGCTGGTGAATTTTCTGTAAGCTAAATTTACAATGGCATTTTGAGATGTTTCCTTTTCTCCTGTTCTCCTTCTACATAGAGCTCAGAGACCAAAATTATAGGATACAGCACAGAAATCTGTGGTTGCTGTTACAATGCTTATTCTAAGCATTTTACTTTGCTAAGTGTACTCAAAAACAAAACAAAACAAAACAAAACAACATAAAACCACAGTATTTATTTGGCTGGGAATCATTAAATTATTGTCTTTTATCCTCTTAAAAAGAGGTAAATCAGGATTATATGGGATTATTGTATAGGTAGCATCTCACCAACTGCTAGCTTTCCAGAGCTGGTTGAATGAAAGAAATTTGTGAGGAAGAGGGTAGGGAGGAATCCTATTCCAGGGTGAGGAAATTATGCAAATCATTCTACTCGGCCTATCTTAACTTTATAAAAAAGTTTAGAAGGGATTTTTCACTTATCTATCACGTTTGGGATACGTTGACAAATTACTTGCTATCCTTTGCCAAGCATAACTGTCTCCACAGAAGCAGAAGGAAGTGTTTCTACCCTTCTGGCTGAAGAGAAGTGAACTTCTAATCTCTTTGGCTTTTCCTGACCAGTATTAGGAATTAGCATGTTAACTTAGCCAAGAAAAATCAATACAGGAGCAAGAATGCGAATATATTCATACATCCTGGGCAAAAAACAGATAGTAGACAACATCCTCAGTGCATAAAGCAAGTAGTTTTGACTACAAAGCCACGCTGTCCCGTCCAGAGATGGACTTGAAAGTCTGTCCCTGAACTGAGTGCTTATCCACAGTTGCCAAATCAGGTCTCCCCACTGCACATCCACTACGTTTCAGCACTGTATACAATTAGCACTGGTCACTTTTGTCCTGCTCTCCCTCTAGGTGAAAAAAAACAAAACAAAACAAAACAAAAAACCACGATCTCTTACCCTCAGTGTGCCTTAACTGCTTGAGATGTCTCTGCATCCTCTTTTTTTAAAACTGACACAAGTGCACCAGTACATCTTTTAGCCAAAGCAAAGATGCATAATATCCAGTGCCATCCTCACCCACCCCTGGCCTTTCTGGATGGTCCATGAAAACTTCAGGGAGGAGTTTCATCAGCACAGAGGCAATTAGGTGCAAAACTTCTGTTGTTAAGCACTGAATTTAGCACCTGAACTACTCAAACTGCGCCCTGGAAAGCCTTCCTCTCCTGCTGCATTAACCTAGGGGGCAGGAGCCACAAAGTAATAGCTGAAGGACAGTTTGATTTGCAGAAGATGCTGCATGAGGGTTGTGACTATACAGTGTTCATTCTTTAGAAAATGGAAACTTTGCCCTGCTCTGCAAGTTTAGATACTGCATGCTCTCTGTTTCTGAACCCTCTGCTTAGTCTGGGATCCAATCTGAGATACATTTTCAGATCTTCAGCAACCATTCGCTGGTGAGAAAAGTGTAACACCTTGAAGACACTGGGATATTGCGTACAAATAATGATTCTGTGAAGTTTAACTTTTAGCTGATCTTGTAAGCTGATCAAAATGCAGTGGGTGCAGTAATTAATTGTGTGGGCTAACACTGGATTACACCTGAGAGTTATTACACAAGATTTTTCTTTTTTCAATGCCAGGATTTATTTTCCTTTCACTAAATATCCATTGTGAAAGAGTCTGGAAAAGGGATGGAACCACCTCTCTTTTGTTAAGAAAAAAAAACTGTGCTCCCCACATCCCAATCAAAGAGAACAGGCTATGGCAAAATCCCATTTCTTACAAAGCACAAATCTTAGAACATCTCAATATGTCATGGCAAGAACAATGAACTTTCCTCAAATTTTATTTGCACCATCTAGGTGTACTATTAATATCCCAAACTCTGTCTTGTTTCTTGTTCTTTGCACTCATATGATTTCATTTCTTCTCATCCCCAAACCCTAGTGGGTGCATTTCTCCTTGTTCGCCTCTTACTTCTGAGTAGCAAGAGGTATTATGTAGTACAGGGTGGTGCTCAAGTTTTATAATGCGCATGTCCCCCATAAAATATTTTGCCATGAAGATGCAGCTTCCATCCATGAAGAAGCCACAGGCAGGTCTTGGAAGAAGTAAGTCAAAACAGTAACTACTGATAATCGGCAGGCAGCTAACTCCGAAGCCAATAAAATTACTGCTAAGTGAGCCTAACGTTTCTTGGAAAAGCTGAAAAGGACACACACTGGACCCTGACGTAACAAAACGAGGGCAATCTATTTCAGTCCCCACAGAAATAAACAGAAACAAAAAATACCCAACAAAAATAAATCAACAAAAACCAAGTCAGAACTTATTACTGGAGAACAATAGTAAAAACACAACCAGACATTGTCCGGCACTGGTATCAAGCAGGAGATTCATCTAAAAATAGAAGAAAAAGAATGTGGCCCAATATCCTTTGCTAACCTAGAACACTATTAAAGGGTTATAGAACTCAACCGCAAACAGATTGAGTGGGATTTTCCATATGCTGCTCACCAGTATAGAAGCAATGTGTGGAGCAGGAAGGAATGCAAGCCTAATGCTGAACAATAGCCTGTCTGTGCCTGACAAATCAGAGAAACTGTGCAAGAACATTTCATCTGTGTGAAAATGTAACACCTAAAATACTGCCAAGGTCAGCAAGACCTTTGGAGATCAGCTGCGTAAGTGCTTCTCATGCATGGTGATGGTCATTGCTGGCTGCTTTAGGCACATCATCTTTTCTAAAGACTATCAAAGTGCTGAATGTTTAGGCCAGTTCCTCCCTGTTTTTCCTTTTGCCAACCCCTATAAGACACTTCCTATCACCTCTCCTTTTATCTTCCACCTCCCTGTCTATCTGGTTAACTATGTTATAAGTGCACCAAATTCTAGAAGGGAGAGTGGTGAGATTCAGGTAAGTTAAATACAAGAACTTTTTTTCTTTTTATGATGCTTTAGTTTCAATTACATGTAAATCTGAGAAAGGCGGCATGTAAGTGAGATCAGAATAGGACCCTTTACATATAATCTCAAGTGAGGACTTAGTCCAGAGATATCTTTATAGAACATTTTAAAAAATAAAATGCATGAATGGAGAAATAAAAGACAACATAATATCAGAAAGACATTTTAAACTTCATTCGCTGCAACATTCATGAACCAGTTGAGCTACACCTGCCATCCAACCGTAAGGAACTAAGACCCTGCACTGCGAAAAAGAAACAAACCCAAACAAAACAAAAAAGCAACTGCGTAATATTGTAAAAATGGAGTGCAATGCTACTACAGAATGCAATAAAACATCAGTGCTGCATCGTCAAACAGCACTTATCAAAATAATTTCTGAAATGTTTCTTCTGAAACACAGACAAAGCAATAAAAAGAGGATATATGTTTATCATTTTAAGCATAACAATGTGAGTTAAGAGCTTAAGAATACAAAAGTACTTGGAATGAATAGTGCTACCCTTTTTTTCCTAAGTAGGCATAAAAATATTTTCATTTCCTTCTTGTTTTTCCATACCATTAATATCAACAAATTTCATTCATTTCATGTTATCGTTTACAACTTTAATGCACACACACAGAAAAAAAGATACCTACTGCAATAGAAATAGTTGCTTCATTACCTTGTTTGCTACATTTGCAAATGTAAACAGCGAGGCAGAGCCAGAACTGACTCTAATGCATGATGGAATATCTTTGTTGCATACGTACACTGTAGAAAATAATTATTCAATATGTCAGGCACCATTATTTGAAATGTAATACATTAATATTTACTAGAAAAATAAGGTTTTTTCTATTTGTTCTCCCAACTTCTTTAATGAAATAAGTTAATCTGACAGTGCATCCAGTAGCTTGTAATATCTTCTACATCCCTGTGGCAAAATAATAAACTACTGGTTGGGACACTATAATGAAAATGATTAAAGTCAGTTCTTGTACACCCTTGTAGCAAGCATGGAGGCTCGTCTAACAGCACCTTTAACCAATTATTTAATATTTAGTTATTTAGCCCTATTTCCCTGAGCAGTTATGCTGAGGAGCTTTCCCTTCATGGATAGTTTTTACAAAGCTTTAAGTATTAAAAAGTACTATGAAGACATTTAATGCTACTTAGCAAAAGCTGGTATAAGTCTACTGAAGGGATTGACTGGTATGTATAGCAATGTTAAGCCTGTGGAGAAGTAACCTTAGACTTTAAGGTTTAGAAACGCAATATATTAAAATATATTAAAATAAAATATAGCAGGTTACCTTGTTCTATGCAAATTAAACCTTGAGTGTGGCTTCTGTATTAGAGACTTCACTTGCAAAAAAATGGTTTTCCTAGAGTAAAATGTGCTAGAAAGAATGTAGTGATAAAATGGTAGCTAAAAATCAGCAGAGTCTGAGAAACATCTAGATGAAATTGCTGCCAAAGCTTTGAGGAAAAGGTGATCCTAAGGCATGTTGTAGGGCAGAAATTAGCCCAAATTAAAGAAAAGAAAATGACCTTTTAACATCTGTATATTTAACAAGTCTAGTTCTTATATACAATGTGCATATGTTCACTATACCCCTGCAGCAGTATATACATATACACATCTTTGCACTCTTGCCAGTTATGTCTCTTACACAATAGCAAAGGTATTAAATGTCCGGTAAAATTTTCTCAAAGTTAATCGCCATGATTCACTGCATTCTGGCTAGCTTTGGTTGGCCACGTCCCATGCTACTATCTTCTTCCCCTTCTGGCCACCATCCAACTGTTCTTTTTTTCTTGGTAACCCACTCATTTAAAAGAAAAAAATGAGGAGGGAAAAAAAAAAAGAAGAAAAAGGAAGAAAAAGAAAAGAACAAGGGATTTAATATTGGATAAGGCATGCTCTCTATATGAAGTGCTTTATAGGTCTTCACAAGACATTACAAGCTATTGAATTCCCATCAAGGAAACCTATTTCTGTTTAATTGTGCTAAGTGCTAAGGTTTACTCTTTAGGTTTTCCATTCTTTTCAGCTTGTGCATTGTTCCTGTGTAGGCCCCTCTGGATGTGAGTTGTGAAGTCATACTTGTCCGTGCAAAGATGCTGGCATATGCTGCACTGGAAAGGTCCACTGTCACCATGGCAACTCATATGCAAAGCATACATCACTTCATCCAGAAAGACAATGCCACAGTGCACACACTTGGTAGAAAGTTCATCTTGAGTACTTCTATCAACTTTCTCTGTTTTAACTACATTCAAGGGACCTTCATTTTTTACATTTGGTGGTGCCTTACTCTTTTCCTTGGAGGCACCGTTTGCAGTTGGCCCAGGTCTGGAATGCTTTATCGCCAAATCTAGAGGAATGTCATTGTCTGATCCGACAGCTGAAAAATGAGGAGGCAGATTAAAGGTGGGATAAGGCACATAGTTTTGGCAAGGATTTGGTAGGCCAGGCACATGACTCAAGTAGTGTGGATTCCCAGGAACAGACAGCTTATATTTACTCCAGAATCTCAGCCAGTCAGCTTCACTCTGAAAGTCATTGTGTACAAACGGAAGTCCAAAGAGTGGGTACTGGTATTTTTCGATAGGGCTTCCAGGTGGTGAATAGTTTGGGTGTTTCGCAGGTCTCATGTATTTTTCTATCGGGCTGCCTCTCTCTGAGCTTCCTTTCCCTTCTGATATTGATGAACTGTTTCCTGGGTCTCCAGTACTTTCCTGAGGACTTTTAATCTGAATGTGCAAAGGTTGCATCCTTTTGTGAATATCCAGAGTTTGGCTGACCAATATTGGCTGCTGAGCAGAATGGCTTTTAGTCAATGAACCTTGGGCCTCATATTTACTGAGGCTGGGAAGCTGAATTTCTCTCTGATGACCTTCAGTTAAATGATCCTCTGACCTCCTCTCTAAGGGGCTTCCATTGACTTGTTCCTCACTGCTACCCCTCTGCTGTTTGTTTAGCTGCTCAGCCTGAAGTGCCTCCGGGTTAAGGCGCTTTCTTGTTCGTCTCCTAATGATCTGCTCACCATTGTTCTGCTTAATGATGTTTAAAGGCCTGGGAGTCTGCATGGAACACACACATAATGAACAAAAGGAAACAAAAAAAAAGAGACATTAAACAAATCTGCAAGACCGCACTCATGCACATTTATCTTTTGTGAACAGCTATATTGTAAGAGAGTTTTATGGGAATGACTATTTGTCACAAATAAGGAAAGTCAACCAAAATGCTGGTACCTGGCCTGTCATGTTAAAAATAAACTATGAACTCGTTTGTTTTGCCATACTAAGTCAACAGTCTTCAACATACTATACCTGTTTACTTAAAAGGGAATTAAATGTCCAAGCTGTCAAAGCACTTCTTACCCCTTACTCCTGAAAAATTTGGGGGTAGACATGCTGAAAGACACTGCTGAGAATTGGATATGAGGTGGGAGATGCATGGCCCTATGCATCAGAGATTTTCGATGCACCATGTCAGAAGAGCTGGTACCAGGCAGGGATTTGCACAGATCACACTACAAGAATTGGGTAATACTTACCTTGACACCCAACCCCCTACACACCATGGATGGAAAATGACAATGAATACATGGCTTCCTAATCATGGTCACTATCACCTAGCAGAAGGGCTCTAAGTCCACCGTGGTGGCGAGTAGGATGATGATGGTAGGAAAGGGACTAAGAAAGATGAAGAAAGACCAGACAAAATATTTTCCTAACTCCAAAAGGACGAAGGGACCTTGGTATCAACTTCTCCTCCTTCATCTCTACTGTATTTCTTCCTAAATGTCTTGTCCAAATGCACACATAATCCTATTTTCGTTGAAGGCCAGAAAAGTGCCCCACACAGTATTCCTCTTATATGGTTTATTTGGAAAATTTCTTTTTAACACTGTTTTAAAGCACAGGTTAAACTTTGGCCTACAGTCAGTACCCAAAACAATCTGAATCTCCAATGTAATATGATATTTATATATTTGTAACTTTAAATTAATACAAAAATATCCAGAGCTGGAAAAGCGCTCACTCTACTACTTGTAGTGATCTAGTTTCTCTCTCCTTATGCCATCTTCTCCTCCTTCAACTATTTACTTCCCTAATGTCATCTCATTCTTAGTAGTTAACAATGTATTAGGCAGTGCAGCTACAAGTTAAGATTTTATTTTTATTAAAAATCTAATTCTGAAGTAGTATACATTTTGATTTAGAGTTTTAATATGCAAAATTTCAACTTAGCAGAAAAATAGCAACTGAACCAATCTCTTCAAAAAGATCAAAGTTGAGGCAAAATGAATTTTAGATACAATTAGAATATTTTCCATGTAAATTCTATGCAAATAAAGTTTACAGTTTGCAGACTCAGTGGCCAATTAATATACATTAGAATATACTCTCTTTATTACAAGCTCAGTGTAACGTTCTAACCTTTTCATGACGCTGTCATACTGACAAGGTGTGTGAGAACTTACAAATCTGTTGATGTTGCTCACTTTAAACTTTTATTTATACACTACAGAGCACTTTCATATGGCTTCAGAAAATCATTTCAACCTTACTCTTCATGCTACAGGTGTGAAATCTGATCCTGCTAGTAGTCAAAAGAAACATCTTCATACCTGTAAGGATCCTCACACGTTTGCAGTTCTGTCTCTTCAACTTACATGCCAGTAGGAGTTAATGGCTCTAGGTATAACTTAACAATACTTCAGTATGCCAGTGATTGCACCCATCTGCTAGTCTTTTGCTGATTAAAACAGAGTACTCAGTGGAGTAACACTACTCACATATTTCTTATTCATAGTACAAAGGTGCAGATAAGAATATTCTGTATGTTTGCAACTGAAGACAAAAAAAAAAAGTTTACTTCCTTCTTGATAGCCAGTGAGGCTCTCAATTTGGAAAATAGTGAACATATTGCCAGAACTTTACTTTTCAAATATTCTGTATCAGATCCTTAATTATAAGTTATACATAATATACATACAGTCTTATCACAAAAAGTTTTTTTTTTTTACCATCTCTCTATCAATTGAGTCTCCCTCCCTCAAATCTATAAGTAACTTTACAAAAAAAAAAAAATAGTTTCAATAGATTATTTTGACTAGACTTCCTAGATTTCCTAGATACAATGGGAAATTGGTGTGACCTCTCCACTACGAAATCAGTAATATCTAATCCTAGAATAATATGCTCTAACTCCTCACAGAAGTTGTTTGAGGATTTAGCCAAGGAATCACTAAGGAACAAAATCTAGTCTTCCATGACTGAGTTAGAGCTATTAAAAATGAGTTATAGCAGCAAAATGTAAGTGGTCCAATTCATGATTCTGGAGAGCCTTTTCTATGTCAGCAGATGTGGACATTTTATATGTTTTCAGTGAACTGGAAGCAGCTTTTTTTTCACTTAAACTGCTTTAATAATTGACCATTTGAATATTATTACACATTTCTTAACATATTTGTCTGCATTAAGGGAGATAAATGTGAGAAATCTGACAAGTTTCATGTAAATGACCAATAGGTAGATTGAAAAACTGTGAAAACAAAGTTATTCAAGGGTATCATAAAAGTGGAAACCTGACTCCTAGCAGCAATCATTACAATCTTTGCATTTGTTATTTGATACTTCTTCGTAATATATGACAGACAATAGTTTTCTTACTAAATACCAGTAAAATAAGGGACCGTAGAGATAAACTGTATTATACACACTCTTAATTACTGACTTGTTAATGAGCACAGTAGTTCTAGATAGTGATAATCCAATTAAATGTGCAAACCTACTATAGGTGAATAATTTTATTCAGCTGAGTAGCATAATTTAGTTCAATGGGGCAACTTATAAGGGGAACAGTTATATAACCTTGGATTTTTATAGTATCAGCCCTTTTCTTAATAACTGCAACATCTTAAACTCCTTAATTCAAAAACACAACAAATACTGCAATTTTTCATGAAGAGGTAGATGGGTAAAGAGACATGCAGATAGAAGAAACTTTTATCTTTCTATTGTCACTCTAAAGAGCATCCCTTTACATGGGATTGTTTCAAATGGTGACCCAAAGGAGAGATTTGTTTGATTATTTCAGACTCCAACTTACAATGGAGTTGCTATTGTACCACAGTAGTGGCAGCTTAATTAAATTCTTTGTGTTTGTTTGGTCAAAGTTCAATTGTAGATATTAATGTCAAATGTCCAGTGAATGGCAGCTTATTGCCATGCTTGAACAGTAGAGCTAAGACTGAGTCACCTCTTTCTCTATATGCCTAAAAAGAAGTTTGACATTGTATTGCTAATTATTATTGTGGGAAGCACACTAGTTTGTTCCCTATGGTTCATAAGAATTATCTGAGCTATGTTTTTGAATTCAGAGCTGATTCTTGTAGCTTTCATCTATTCAGCAAGTCATACTAATAATTATGGTAAACTCCAACACTATAATTTAGAGATGTATTTTATAAAACGGAAAAAAATGAGGTTGTCCATAGAAGTTCTACAAATAACTGGACTCAAATGTTAAATTAATGTTGCAAAGCCACGCTTTCCTTCTTAAAGTCTTTGTAGATTATCATGAGTGATCAATTTACCTTAATTCAGATATTGTATCTAGAACTTTGAGAGTTCTCCAGGAAGATAATACTTTCAGCAAGATCTAGCCAAGATGCTGGCCAGAAATCATGCATTAGTTCATCTTCTCCCCCTCAGATTTCATCTGACTGCTGGGATGTTCTGGAGCTAAAAAACAGTTACTGACCTCAGAACAGCAGGACACAGAAAACAGAGGTAATGTTTAAGATTGCTGATGGTCTTTCTGCTTTTGAAAACTGGAATAATTTTATTTTTTAAGTGGTCTTGAGTAAACAAGATTGTTGTATGGCCTGTACACAAGACCAAGGATACAATTCACAGAAACTGATAACTGATTTAGAAGCTTATGCCTCAAGTTTAGAGAGGCCTGGACACTTGGAGTGTTAATGCATTTGAAATAGTTTACTGTTTTTTTGTTTTGTTTTGTTTTTTAATAGAATTTCTAAAAAAATGTTTTAAGAAAATGCACTCTCCCAAAACACAGGATTTCTGATTTTGGCTCAAAGCCTAGATTGTTACATTGCCTTATCAAACCCCAAATGGCTGCCTCAGTTTCTTATGGTGAAAAACAGTATTATTTTCTAACTTCATGGGAATGTTTCAAAAATTTAATTAATTAAGAGTCAAAACCTGGTCACCTGACTCTCCCATGTGCTTCTATTAAAGATAGTAGGGATAATATTTAACTATTGGGTCTTAACTTAGAAGATTATGAGCATTTTGGCATTGATCCAAGGAAACACTTAAGCATGACTTTCCTGGACCTGGACCAAAGCATTCAACATCTCTCAGGATGAAGCCAAGTGTCGATAAGATAAAAAGCAATATAGATAATCCATGATTATTTCTTATTCCATGCCTGATCTGGAGGGATGCTGAATAATTCTCCCAGAAAGTGATGAGTGCCATCACCTGAGTAGCTTCCTTGCTATTTCAGAGTCTGCAGCAGACTATAGGAATTCTAGAAGAAAAAAGAGAACCAGAAAACCCAAAGCCCGTATCTCTAGGAAATTTGATGTAAAGAGTAGAGGGGGAAAAGGAATGAAAGCAAACAAGAACCACAGCAAGGGATATTTTTGATATAGATGTGATCTCTGACTTGAAGAATTTTATTTTATTTTTTGATTACGAACATGAGGGCTCTTGAATTTAGAGAGCTTTCATCACAACATTTTGTATGCCTTTAAATGGAATTCCCAGAAAAGAAATAATTTTCCCCTTATTTTGTATCAAAATAATTAAATGCATCACTGGTGATCTCAAACACGTCTACCCACAGCATCCCAGCCTGCTTTATAATGAATCACATCTGATCCCAAAGTGACCATACTGCAAAACCCTGTTAGGAAATTAACTGCAGGCCAGGGAGTGGTACTAATCACACAACCAGACAAGACCACAGCTGCCCAGCTTAGCTGTATAACCCCTTTTTTTCTGAACAAACTAGTAAGTTCTTCCTACCGAGTGAAGCTTCTGGTAGAGGCCACACGCATTGCATACATATCCACCATTTGCATTCTTTCGCCAGAGAGAGGTCTTTGTGGTCAGGCAATTGGCACAAAAAACACCCGAGCCTCTACGTCTCTGAAATAGGGAAGAAAAAAAAACACACAGAAAAAAAAACAGGTCAGAGGTGAGTCACATGATCTGCGGAGTTAGGACAAATCAACACAAGAGTTTTGTCTCTAGACTGGCAACAATGACAGTATAAAACCACACTGCCCATAATGAGGTCAGGTTCAATTGTGCTTAATAGGCACCACTGATTTTCATTATAATTAACCCTAGAGTGATGGATGAGGTGTGTGAAACACCAAAGCCTTTTCAGAATAACAGCTTTAACTTTTTGAACTTCAGGTTTTGTGCATTTAATGATGGTTTCTAAACAGCAAATTCTGAAAACCACTCTGGAAGCTGACAGAGAACATTCTGTAAACTTCTCCTATTTTGTTCACTGCATTTCACAACAGATTATTTCTTTTTAGTTTGCTTGATTTTAAAGTGCGATCGGTAACAGGAATCCTGAAAACCACCATGTTAATTAATTGCAGTTTGTATCTGCGTCATACCAATTCTTTTAACAGAGATAATACTTCATAAATTGAATACACAATATTCAGTTCCAGTTGTTCCCACTTACTTCTGAAATCAGTATAAAATAGCATAGATTTCCTTCATCCCCTAAGAACAAGGAGTAACCTCTGCCAAACAATAAAAGTAGTGTTCTTTCTTAATGAGACCTCTTTCAAACTTCACCTGAAACCCCACAAAACACAGTCTCATCAATGTATAGATATATTCCTTTTATTTATTCAGGCAAAGAAAGGCACAGTACAACTTTCCTAAATACAAATTGATTTTTAACCAGACTGAGCTGTGCATTCATCAGCTTTCATAATGATCCAAGAATATTTAAAAGTAGACACGTTTATGAGTATTGCTCGTTAAATTCTTTCTACAGAGTAATGATTTCATTAAACTTCTCATTTAAACAAAAGTCAGGCTGTGTTTGTGGGCACAAATACTAATAAGCAGGAAATGGAATTCTTTTGCTGGAAAGAAAATCTGAATTTCATCTCTGTTCCCTTTTTCATGATAAGAATGGTTGAGTATGGGGAAAAAAAATGCTTGGGCGAAGAGTAATTTTATTATAAATTAAAAATTACTAACACGATAAGTCAAAATTTCAGGGTTTCATAAAATTTAAGTAATTTATTTAACTTTAGTCCATACTGTAGAAGACTGGTGTTCATGCCAAAAAAATACAATGGTTATAATTGTACTCTGATACATTTCAAATGGAAAGCTTTCTGCAGACATAATTTTGGCTTCAAGACTGGAACACTTTCTTGGCATTGAAAGGGCATTTGATTCATCGGGTGTTTCACAATGTATCACTAAAAAGACCTGGTGAGCAGCCAGTTCCCTATAGGGTAATTTTTCCATCCAGATGCAAGTGCTATCAGAGGCCCTCGTCAGCTAAACTAATTATGATCTTGCATTTGCTGATGCCTGCTCACTCTAACGTTTGACATCCTCCATTAATCATCAATACAAGGAAAATGAATGAAACGTAAAGAAATGAGGGCTGGTAAGCTGCACAGCCATAAAAATCTGAAATGAGTGCAATAATTTAACAAGATTGGGGAAATGTTTTTAGTGAGCACAAAGTCAGGCTAACAATTGCCCTTTCAAACCAAGAACACAATTTCATTAGTACTGCAGGTTGTGCTACTTTAAGGTGATACAATAAAATCTAGATTGTCATCAAGATAATCTCTCTCTCACCCTCTTACATCATTCCTTACTATGTCTCTTAAATCAGAAACAGTAACAGACTACGCTTTTCTCAATTCGAGTAGGGGGAAAAATACATAGTAGTTGATGTCCTTCAGCCAACAAAATCTAACATTGTGTATTCAAGACACAGCTCACTCTGGCAAGGCACACTTACCTCCGAGTGAGCTAGAGCTCCCAAATCTTTTTGTGGTTGCATGTCCTTGCAAAACTTCACCTGGCTGCTGAAATATTTTCCTTAAGAGTACAATGAAAGCTTCACTAAGCTAACCCCAATTTGGTCCACTTGAAGGGTGAGAAGTTTCCAAGCGGAAATGACTGTATATGGACAGAATTCAGACACAACTGTTCCTTCCCATTCCTACTTTTTGTCTGTCAGCCTATGGTTTCTTGGTGTGGTATATTAAACAAATGGAGTCTTAATCTTGAGTAAGTCTTCCCACCCTTTCATTTCTGTTTGTGTTACTTGAGTTTGGGAAATACCCCCTACAAAGTCATAGAAGACTTTCACAATATAGAGAGTAGCTTAGAGTTTATAATCTGTATTCACATACACCTGAATGGTGACAGAATGTGTTACAAGACCAAAATCCTCATTGACCCATGTGGAACTAGTGTATGTTTAAAACATTGAGAAAAGTAACTCCTATTATATTTTCGCTTTCACTTAGAGAAAGATCTGATTCAGACTGGGTATCAGTTGCAATGAAATAATATAATGCTGACAACAAGCTACAAAATATCAATTTGCAGCTATCTGCACCAAAATATGCACCTGTGTTTATCTAGTACATACTAACTATTTTTAGAAGTCCAAAGAAGTTCAGCTAGACAACCTTCTCTAAATTTGTTGTAAATTTATCTTTCTTTACCTTCTTGGTCTCTTATTTCTGTGTCATTTAAAGACCTTACAGAAAAATCAACAATCATTTTTCCCCTGCCTAAGTGCTCCAACAAAGAGTAACTTACACTAATGAAATAAGAATTAAATCACCTCTGGAAAAACTTAAATCCTGTTGCTTTACTGGTTTTTTGTTTGTTTGGTTGTTTTATACAGCTTTTTGTAGTGGGGGTGCAGAGCTTCAAAATGGGCTTCCTGGGATGAAACAGGACTAGAGTAGAATCAGACTACATATTATGACTCCTCAGACCCCACTAACCAGAGAATTGACTTGCTTGTCAAAGTATAACTGAGACATCTTGATCATGGGTTCAAGAAAAAATGAAAGCTGTTTTTAAAGGCCTGCAATGCCTGTAAGTCCTCTTCTCCCAAACCACTATGGTTACTTTAAAACAAAAACAAAACAAACAAACAAACAACAACAAATCAAACAAAACAAAACAAAACAAAAACAAACAAACAAACAAAAAAAGGCCTTTACTTTCCGTATCAAGAGTCTTATTAGCCAACAGAAATTATAAATAGTTACTTTTTGTCCTAGATGGTATTTAGTGATGGTAATTCTACTTCATGAATCTGTTTGGCTTTGCATATCCAGCTTTTGTATCAGTCAGTAACAATACTGCTGTATTTTTCCGGTAGTCTTGCAAAGGAGCCGACCTTTGAGCTCCAATTCAGCAAAATCTGCCCCACGGTGATGGCCCACAGCCTCAGAAACGCCAACCATGTGCTCGAATGCTCTGCTAAGAACAAACCTCAGCCAGCATTTGAAAGAAATATGGAAGCTTTTGCTCTTTTTCAAACATGAACACACACTTATCATAGTTAAACGATCTCTTAAGATCAGCCCAGAAAAGGTAAATTGACAGAAGTAATCACAGTAGGCCTTGAGCCACAGTCTCAAATTAATGCCACTGGCACTAACTGGAGGTATCCATGAAATTTTCCTGTACATCCTTGTAAGAATAAACCAGAAGGGTCTAAATAACTAAAATATGTATTTACTAAGTCAAACTTTAATCATCTGGATCTTTATAACCTCTACATTACAATCACAAATCCTGAAGGGGCCAGTGCAGCGAAGAGCCTGCCTGTCTCCATTCCAGTTCCTGGGTCTGGGCATTTAACATCACGATTGTCTCAAATCACATTGGGCTGAAACTTGGCACATGTTTTTTTCTCAGCCCAGATGTAACCTTATTTTTTGTTGTTGTTGTTTTTGTACTGAAAACTTTATTTAAATCAGTTCAGCTGTTTATAATTTGGAGATTGGCCCAAACTGGGGTGGGGGTAGGAGGGTGAACAGGGGAATTTGAAGTTTTTCAGATAACTTTCTAACAAACCTACAGCCATAGTGGTTTTGCTCTTGGGGGAAGAGGAAGTATGCACACATTTTAGTATTTTATTAGTAGCAAAGCAACAAGTGGATTATTATTTTTATGTAACTAAGCTATGAAAGTCTGTAATTGTTCACTGAACACGTATTGCAGATCTCTCTAATAACTGTTTTCGCTAAGTAAGAACCATACTGAAAGCATGTAATTGCATAACAACCCTTGATATGCAGAGTATTTACTCACATTTTTTATGGTTTCATATCTTGACCATTTCAAATTGAACAAGTCTGAAACCTGGTATACACATCATCAAGTCAGAATGGCCAATGTTTTTAACTCCTTAAACAATTTCCCTAGTTACAAGACTTCATTTAAGTAAGGGAGTTATTATTAGTAATTTTTGCTAGCCAATAGAACAGCAGAGAATACTGTAAGAAGTTATTTATTTATATAGGCACATTGACAGGATTTTCACAGTTTTTCACACAGAACTGTTTTAGATTTTAAAAAACATGTCATGCAGTTTATACAATTTCAAATTTTGTAGCCGTGCGGAAGAGTCATTACACTTTACAGTTACACAAGAATACTCTAAAATTTACTGAACTTTCAGATAGTATTTCAGTGGAACTTCATTTAGCAAAATACATATTTTAAAAGCCAAAAATGCTGCTCAGGAACTGTGGCTTTTTAGCTAGCTAGACTAAGCAAGGGTGCCTGACACTCTTCTAGTGCCAAATACATCCTGCTTTCAAAATTTCTGCCAGAAGATGCTTTTAGAAACTCAAACAGGCTCCACAGGCGTCAGCCAAGCATTTTTCTTACATCACCCTCTTGGTTTTGGACACAACAAAACTTGTCTTTTTGCTGATTACTTTCACTTCCCCACAACAAAATGACGATACCATGAAGCCTGACTGGATTTTTTGACCATCTCTGGCTTTCCTACTGTGACAAAAGTGGAGAACATTGTATTTGCCGGTCCAGAATATAACATGCAGAGAAATCATACATGTTACCCAAGGATAAGCGTATGTCTGACCTATTTCCAGAGACAAAGCTGGAGACTACAATCACACAGGCCTCGCTGAAAGCAGGGCTAACCACTGGGTCTGGATGCTCCCTGGCAGCATGGGAGGTCCCGAGGGGAAGTGCCAGGAAGCCTGCACAGCCTTGGCTCAGCATAAGCCAGGTGACCCTCCATGGTCAGCACCAACTATAAGCAGATGGCTTCAGACCTGTAGTCTCCCATCTGCTGCCATGTGATTCAGAAAAAAAAGACGTTTATGGTTTCAGCTGTATATGCTGTGTTTGCACTGCTGTGATTATTTTGGAGTTTCTTGTTTTACACCTGCAGGTCTTTCCAGGTATTGTCCGCTACTCACCCTTATACGAGGCAGCATTTAGTTTTCTGTGTTTTGGAAAGGCTGAGATTAACTGAAGTTTAAGACCTGGGCAGCAACGCACCATCTGGATGTTGGAATAAGTGCTACTTTCTTCAGTTTAGGATAGGAAAATAATCTTTTAGCTCTCTTTTCCATTGGCTGCAGGGGCATTCAGACCTTCCTAAATGTGTTTAATCAAAACCGCTTTCTCTCTCAACTATGAAAATAGCCACAACTATGTCCCTGTAAAGCTTCACATTTTGAAATTTTAGTTGTTTTTGCTGTAACTATGTCTAAATTAAAAAGAAAGTCATTGGGCTTTCTTCCCTTCATAACTTGGAAAGCTTTCAGGAATAGACCAGGCACAGAAAATTTTCAACCCCAAAGTGTAAGTTGTCAGAAAAGGAGAAACACATAAGGCAGAATGTTAAAGTAGATCTTGTTTTCAACCTAGCTGTGAGTTAGCAGAAGGCTCTTGAAATCAATTTAATGTGCCAAATCCAAAGTCTTCATCTAAGAAATTTTCAAGAACAATTACATTAGAGAGCTGTATTTGAAAGACATATAAGAAAGAGGTTAGGAAAGGCAAAGTAGAAAAAAAGTAGAAATGTCAAGAGTAAAGTTAAAATTACATACCTAATTCATACAAAATGTTTAGTGGAATTTCTAATGCTCTATTTTAACAGCATGTTTTATGATATATGCTGCATCAAAAACTTAATGACAGGAATCAGGGGTTCTTTAGAGAGTCAAAAGAAAAAAACAAAGACAGTAAATTAAACATCACTGCTTCACTACTAGTGCAGTATTTTAGAATTCCAACCCTGATTTCTTTAGAGAGTGTAAATATTTTCATAGACATGTAAATTGAGATTATTATTTTTTTTAACAGCAGCAAAAATGCAAATGAGTAGATTTTGTTCCAGCATCTGTAGCATTTCTCTGTATTTTATAAAGCCGCCTTAGAGGCAGTGACACTTCACTACTTAAAAAACAAAACAAAACAAAAAATAAAACTAAAAACCCCAACCATCCACAAATAAACACAAAACAAACAAACAAACAACAAAAAGTGAACACAGACAAGTGAACTCCAATCTCTTACTAAGAAAGAATAATTTTGCATGATTGTTACCAAAGTAAAACATTGTCTGATTAAAATAAACAATTAAATTTAAAACTGTGTAGGTATGCAAAGAAACCATGAAATCAGCTGCTGCTGAATCTCTTTACCTTTATTTCCTCACCCCAGCTACAGAACACCCAACCTTTGTCACTACGCTGGAAAGGACCTAGACCAGACACCCACCTTCAGCCAGAGCCTAAACTCCACAAGCAGGAATTCACCATCGTTTTAATCAGCTGTTAAGAGCCACATGCAACTGTATATGATCCCAATGCACTTTCCAAGGAAATGTCCTTGAGTTATTAATTTTCATTCATTTGAGCATTTATCTGTGAAAATTATGCACTTGGCAGTGCAACTCCTTGTTAATTCATATAGGGATGGAGGGTAATTTGGGTTTCTCTCTCAAGATCTGTGGTGGCAAAAATACAAAGCAATATAACTTTTTGTACAGGTTAGACTTCCTTGCCACAGTTAGTGGTGGTTCATTTTTAAATGCTATGTATGAAAAATATGTGTGATCTGCTGCTGGTCAAATTATTATATACAGACTAAATGACCAGACAAATACTACTTAAGGCATGAAGCATTTGTAATGAACACTGAGAGACATTTTCTGCTGAAATTTCATGTTAATCTGGCTCACAAAGAGTTAAATATTGACTTATTTTTTCTGGAAATCGGCTTCCTTCAACCACCTTTCACTAACATATTTTTGAGGCCTGATCCTCAGACTCACAAACTGATCATCTTTATATTTTTCAGGGCTTTGAACAGTGACTGCAGTGTGACATGATCTCTCTTCTGCTGCATTTTGCTACTGACTCCCAGCAGTATGACACAGATCTCCATGGAGCCAAACTGAAAATTAATTTGAAAAGTTTTATTCACACCAGTGACAAAAAAAAAAGGGGGAAGAAAAAAAAAAAAAAAGCAAACTTGAATCTTGCATTTCACTAACAATAATGATGTCGTTTTGCAATAACCAAATCCTGTTCAAGAGGAATAGAAATTTTCTCTCCAATAACTCACCAAGTCAATTACACGGGAAAGTACTGTAATGGGCTGTCCCCCGTCAAACAGCTCACGTACACGACTTCCTTCTCAATTACCAACTTGTCTGCATTGCCATCTGTAAAAACGAACACATACCTTGTGCTGCCAGTTTCTGCTCTTGCACTTCCATTAGTGGAACTGGCTGCAGCTGCTCAAGAAGAAAGCCCTGATTGTCTTTGTTTTCCCAAAACGCAGCACCATTTTTCTAGATTCCTTGTGCCTATCGACTCAAGTAATGTGCTATCTCTGCTGAGGTGTTCACAAATATTTAAACTACAGCCTGCCTAATTTGTGTCCTGTTTTTTCTTTACAGTTTACCACCTGGCATAATAAAAAGCTGCCAGCAGCATCTCTCAGCATCTTTACAAAAATTACGATGTTAGTACCACAACAAGTTTAATCAGCTTTTTTTTAAGAACTGCTGCAAAAATTGCTAAGTTTCCGTCTAAGCTTCTTCCCAACTTTTTAAATCATCTTGACCACTCAGGCAATTTTAGAGCAGTACTTACATGAAGTAGCCAAAAGTAAGATTTATATGAAAAGTATGATTTAGGAATAATAGCATTTCTTACTAAAAAAAGGGGTAGGTAGATGTATTAGTGTGTAAGCTGGACAGAGGGAACCCAGTTTGGGAACTGTGATCCTTGCCCCTAAATAATATAAACTTTCCTCCACTGGCGCTCTGCAGAAAGAGATTCATGCAGCAGTTGCGATTCTGAGTGGCTGCCTGAAAAATCAACGCCTGTTCCCACAGATTGCTGCTCCTTCCTGCACACTGCCTGCTTCCAAACGAGCTAAGCTGTTGTTAGCGAGCGAACCTAAGAAAAAGTCATTATGAGCATCTTGTCTTTTTCTAATTTACAAACATTATAACACGGACAAAATTAGACTGCTGCTCTTCTGTTCAGTCACTGCATAGAAGCAGTATTCTCAGAACAGCCCTAAGCATGCTGAAAGAGACATCGAGAAAACTGGAAACACTTCTGACTTTCATTTCTTGGCACAAAGCAAAAATATCCAAGCCCTGCTGTCTCCAATAGGGAATCTAAATCAATAGTTAGACTTTGTTATAAACAGACTCGCTTTCTGAGATAAAGAACCAGTTATGAAGGTGCCTAAACATGGAATTAGGTGCTTCAGCTTAGGCATCAATACTGGAGGATTTATGTTTAAGAAGGCACCACCCCAAGTATCCCTCCTTTCATGAAGTAATCTCACTCATCAAATGAATAGATAAAAATGGAGCAAAGATACATCCGTATTTCCTTAAACACCCCCCAACTTTGACATGGTAGAAGAACCAGACAGCATTTGCAGATATCAGCTAAGAGCCAATATGTAACTCTACATATGATAGTAATTGAGGGTCCCAATCCCACAAGTACTCTGCTGTACGAATGAGCACAAAGCTGCTGGAGTTCTCAGCTTCTGGCATCTGTTCCCACTTCCATAGAAATCAGATGGGCAAAATTAAGTTTAGAGGGGGAAAAAAAATCACAGACATTTAAAAAACATTCCCTGACCTTATTAAAGTCCACGTGATCTCTATTTATATAGAAAATGGCTCAGAAAGCCAGCAGCTGAGAGAAGGAACTCTCATTTGTAGATTTTGGCTGAGGGCTGCCAAAATCAGCAGGGGAAAGGCTCCTCGGGGGTAAAAATTTCAAAAGCCATTAAGTGTCATAGAAGCCTCAGTCCCACTGACTTTTGATCACCTACATCCTCCCAAATTTGCACCCCAAATCTGGAAATTACCCTGGAAGAATAATTTCTAAGTTACAAAATGAGGATCTAAAGTTTTAATGGAAGTCTTCAGGACTCAGGGAGGAAATGTCAATTAGGTGTCTACTTCTTGGTGAAAACCAGTGAGGTTCATTTACCTGGTACTTGTACTTTACAAAATTCCCCTTGGGACCATTAATTTTAATTAAAGAAGAAGCATAACAAGAAAATGTTTCTTATGGGCAGATAAACCTTATACACTTCTTCAGGAACTGAAGTAACTATAATTTGAGTCTCACACAGTTCCCCGGAGAAAGCTGTTACTAGGGAGGGATCCAAAGCTGATCCAAATGTCCACCTATTATTTTCAATGCATTTATGACTGCACTCTTACTGCAGATCTTGTTACATGCTGTTGCTAGAATGGCTTCCATTCAGAAAAAGCAACATTTGCCAACCCATACCACACAATTACTATAGTTATTTCCTATTGTAAGCTTAGAGAGAAACTGTGGTATCCCAGATACCACGGTGTGGTAAATATTGAAAAGTAGTGGCCTTTTTATTATGGACATTTTCATCTAATCCAATCCATTTCAAACGCTTCCAAAGAACAGGACAATAAAGCAGAGTCTGTGTCTAAGTGGTTGCTTCTAACGTAATAATCTTATTCTGTCCTGCAGTCCCACTTTTGGCAAAAATATTTGATGGCTTCCTTTATGAAGCTTTAGGAAGTAAGAATGGGCCAGAGCAATGATCAATGTTACAGCCATACAGGAAGGTAATGGAGTAAAAAAAAAAAAAAAAAAGTTCTCTAGCAGGGAAGTAAAATGTGCTATCAATAATTTTTACGTTTGTATTTTTTAAAGTTAACCCACCTAAAACTGCTAGCATCCTCCAAAATTCATCAGGTAGAGTATCACCAGCAGGTTGAAGAAGGTGAGCCTTCCCCTCCGCTCAGCCTGGTGAGACACATCTGGGTCCTGGGTCTGGTGTTGTGGTCCCCAGTGCAAGAGAGACAGGGACATACTGGAGAGAGTCCAGTGAAGGGCCGTAAATGTGATTAAGAGAGCATCTCTCTTACAAGGGGAAGCTGAGAGAGCTGGGACTGTTCATCATGGAGAAGAGAAGGCTCAGAGGGATCTTATCCGTAGGTATATATACCTGATGGGGAGAATAAAGACTGAGCCAGACTCTTCTCATTGGTGCCCAGTGACAGGACATGAAGCAAAGGCACAAACCAAAATACAGAAAATCCCATTTGGACATAATGAAAAAACTTCTTTGCTCTAAGGGTGGTTAAACACCGGAGCAG
Source organism: Oxyura jamaicensis (assembly GCF_011077185.1). Classification (NCBI taxonomy): domain Eukaryota; kingdom Metazoa; phylum Chordata; class Aves; order Anseriformes; family Anatidae; genus Oxyura; species Oxyura jamaicensis. The sequence continues at coordinate 143,374,512 of NC_048894.1, forward strand.
GTTAACCATAAAGGTTGTGAAGTCTTTACCCATAGGGATGCATCTCCAAGCACTCTGCTCTATCTTGATCCTGCTCTGAGCAGTGGGGTTGGATGAGGTGATCCAGATTTGTCTTTCATGCTCAGTGATTCTGTGAAGCTGGTGAACTACATGAAACTCAAGTATTCTGGGTAAATTGATCCTTTCTTCAACCAAATCTTTCTTCAGTGAGAGGCTGTAGATTGTTTGTCACTTATTTGTTGTATTCATTTCTATCCACTTCAGCCTTAATTCCTACTTGTCTTGAAAAATATTTTAAATTTCATGGTTATAAATATTAAATTAATTAAAAGAGACCAACACAATAATTTCAAAATGTTTCAGAGAAATTGAATGAAGTATCTAATGTAGGTTTTGCAAAAAAATATTCTCTGCCTGTTGTTTCTTATTGAGATCCTAATGCCTACTTCCAAATGAGATTCAATATAGGGTGTTGTATAGTTTTTCTTAAAAATGCCATTAGGATGAGAAGGAGAATAGAACAACTGTTCTACATTTTGGAGACATTTCTCCTTAAATAGTGTTTATGTACTGCAAGCATCCCTTCCATAAACAAACCAGGTCTTTGGAACAAGTGAACACAATCTCTGAAGAATCTTTACCAGCTTCTATTTCTGGTACATGATGCACTGTGAATTTTAGGCCAACATGGGCATATGGTCTCCTAGTTTGATAGGAAACATTTCATGGAATTCAAGACAGAGCCACAGCATAATGACTGAAGACCTTAAAATCTGTGATATAACACAAGGTTTAAAAGAAAAAAAAAGAGAGAGAGAGAGAGAAAAGGGAGGAAAAAAAAAAAAAAAAAAAAAAAAAAAAAGATTTCCTGATACAATGCTAGGGGCAGTAGCAGCATGTAAAATACAAGAAAGAGAAAAGTCATGGTAACTGTTAGGGACAAAAGAATACTCTCAATCCCTTATTAATCAAGCTTAACCTTGTTAATTAAAATGCCTTAACCAAGCCTTAAGCTCTACTGCCACCACTGCCACCACCACTACCTACCCGGGAGAATCACCCAGTAGGGAAATCAATTTTAAATATATATATATATTATAATAATAGTAAACAGTATTTAGCTTAATAGCATTCATGCAGGATTTTCTGCCTTGACAACCCCAGAAGATGGTATGTCCTCTGTACTTTTTGTACTCATTCACATCAGCACCAACAAATACTGTAACTGCACAGCACTGACTCCAGCATCCTTAGACTAATTTTAATCCTACCTTAAAGAAAGTGGTTCTTCCATTGCTTAAGACACCAGCTTCAAAATCTGCATTGTCAGAATTACTGCTTTCCACCTACAGATTTCATTTCTCCAAAGGATTTGTTTCTACTGAAGCTGGCAGGGTGAATTTACTGCTGGGAGCAGTCATTCTCTTAAGTGGCATGCGCTTGACAATAGCAGTATGAGAGAAAAACACAACTTAGTGGGGATTTCCATCATAAGCTCTGCGGGCTGAGGAAGAAATGCACCCACCCTGTCACACACTCGGGCTTCAGTTCATAGTTCTGCAGGGGACTGAAAAATGGCATTCACAGAATGAAGCTGGAACAAGTGACACAGCAAAATCCCCACTGCAACCCTTCAGTTAACTTATTTTTCATATCTTCTGGAGGCTTCTTAGATGAAGCTGATTGCATAGCAATGCCTTGTAAAACAAGTTCTCAGCTTCCTTTCTCAAGGGGCATCAGCTAAACCACTCCACAGCCTTGTTCATGGGCAGCTGAGGCTGCATCCGTGCTGTACTTGGAGAGGTGAGGACCACTGGGCTGCCTAAAAGCGATCACTGTGGTTGTGCAGGCCTAGGACAGAAACTCAAGGACAAACTGTTTGGGTCTGTTCCACTGATAATACAACAGATTTTGCTATATAAGAAAAAAAAAAAAAAAAAAAAAAAAAAAGTTAGGAAACAGTATCCTTTCTCCCTTACTTCTGTTGCTTGTATCACAGTTCATCTGATTTTAAGCAAGACTCCAGAAGCCCCCACCAACACAACTCTGAAATAAAAAGAAACCTCTACCTTAAGACATGCCATACACAGTCACAGCTGCTAACAGACTATACTCAAAGCCATTTTGCTTTACTGACAGAACAAAAATCCTGACAGTTTATAAATTCACCTTTCAATTTAATTCAGGTTTTCCTTAACAGTGAATGTCAAATTGTTTTCCCTCTCTTTCTTTATCTTTATCACCTACTGGAATCTTCAGGAGTGAGAAGGGAAAAGATGCACACAAAAAAGAAGCACATTTACAATGACATGACTTTTCTCTAGGAGAAAAAAAAAAAAAAAATCTTCCATTTCGTCAGTATCTTTGCCAAAAGCTCTCTTTCAGGAACTGAAAAGAGAAGGGGCTTTATTTCCTACATATATTTTATAGGAAACATTTTTTGGTTCTGTGTCATGGACTAGGATTTCACACCTTAGTGGCTAGTCATAGGGAAATGGACATGGCTATGGAAACTTCATGGCTGTGAAACCTTGATAGTAAAATCAGCAGGAAGATGAGGAAGGTGTGGGGAACACTGAATGATTCATGCAGTAACAAACTCTGGACCTTTTGAGGAGATTTTCGGATGGCTGCCAATGCTACCTGCCTATGACCAGTATCCTGGACCCTCTGAAGAAGGATCCAGGAAGATAAATACCGGGCCCTGTTTCCTTTACTAATAGCAGACTAAGTTAATGAGGGAAAAACTTTCAGAAGTTACTATAGAGCAGTGCAAATCTAAGCATCTTAGCTATGACATTCAACAAATCTGTGTTTTGCAACTAACTCTTCCTTTGCCAAATCAGAGAGGAAATCCTTTCCCTTTTCATACCCAACATACCTCCCCCACTGGCATGACACACAAGGACAGAAGAAGATGGTAGAAAACAGTGAAAACCTATAGAACAAGCACTGTCCTGATCCCCATCTGTTTTAAACAAAACAAAACAAAACAAAACAAAAAGAAAACTGATTGCACCGAGCTTCACTTTTGCTATTCTAAAGTTAGTTCTTGGCTGATTTTACTATGGATTTGTCATCATCTACCTCTGGAGCCCTGGTACATGTGGCAATGCCAGGGTAGACCTGGGAGATCTTATCTTCAAGATGGTCTATGTAATTGTGCATTTCAGGAATGAAAGCCCTAGCACTGTAGTACAGATCACATGCACAGCTGGGGCTGAAATTTCTACTACATTTCAGTGATTAATGGCCTCGGAATGAAATACAAGTTTCCTACTGAATGTTGCAATCTCCCTACAAATTTGGCCTTGTCTGCTATTTACTGGCTGGGTGTCGGAGCACTGAAAGATCAGCATTGCTTAAACTACCGAATACGGTCCCAGGTACAGAGGCAAGGGAGCAAGAAGCCGGGCAGCACCGAGCACAGTGAGGCAGGCGCAGGCTGGGCTGTAGCAGTCAGCTGCAGTCACTAGAGGGTACTGCGAGGGCACCTAAAGGGACATGCGATGGCAGGGGACGAAAAAGAAAATTGGGAACACCACTTGGCAACTGGAAATAGCTATTTTCAAGGTAGATCCGCTTCAAAAACGCCCTATCTCCATCCCAACTTCCAAGCAGGAAGTACTGGCACTCGCAGCGGCACATGCCACCAACAAGCCAAGCAACTCACGCCTTCATGGTTCATTTTTAAACCCTGTGCAATCTGTGGATCATGAGTCACACAGCCCTTTCTTACGCAAAGGGCCAAACAGCCACAAAGAGAAGAGCGAGAATGAAATTCCTATGGTTTTAGCAGTGGTTACTCACAGAAGGCAAGATGGGGATCCCCTTGTTTACGAACAGCATCATGTGAAGCTACAGGGCTATTTAAGCAGTAAAGTAGTAAAAAAAGAGAGAAAGTCTATCAAAACCTGACATTTTAATTACTGAAGAAATAGAAAATTATAATATATTAAACTAGAAATAGAAAAACAAGGCTATGCTTAGCAATCATCCCTTGAAGAAACCTTAGCCACCACTTTTTCTGAGTTATTCCGTTAAACACTGCTATTCTGTAGGGAATAAATAACTGCCAAGAATCTATTGCGCATATTTCAATATTCTGGTATTTTTAAAACACACAACCTTTTTCATGCACAGCTATGCTTTAATGCATCTGCCTGAGTTTCCCTGCTTTGCACGGAGTAGCAAGAAGGGATGTTGGATGATGCTTGTGTTATACTCTTAAATTCTACCAGATTTCAGTAATAATTGTGATCACCCCATGCATTCCAGACTTTATTGCCCATCCTTCTTTTTCCATTTCTTCCATTGATCAACTAGTTAATAGGAGAATAGGAAGCAAATTTGTGTGCAGTGGATAGCACAAGAGAAATGGACAAATAATAGAATAGTTGGTAATATCAAGAAAAAATGTTAACATTAACTAGGTTTACTTTTCACTCTATTTAAATAAAAAAAAATTAAAGTAAGAAGTTTCTGTATTTTAGTCTCAGCCAATTTTGGGCCACACTGAATGTTAAATAAACTATTATTTAATCAAATACAGGCATATTAGTCTCACTCCTGCTGACAACTTCAATTAGAGTATTTTTGCTTCATACCAAAAAAAAAAAAAATGAAAAAGAAAAAAGAAAAAGCTCATGATCTTTAAACTACTATGGCTTCTGCACAACATCTGGTTACAATTTTTTATATATTCAACCATCAAACTTCTATCTCCACAAAACAGTTTATTCAAGATTTGTTTTAATTATCCTGCATTGCAAGCTTCATATGGCTTTGAAAAGGGGGTGAAAGGATTGCTCACGAAGCAGACAGATGCAAACTGAAAAGGACTGTACATTGAAAGATACTTTTGAAACAATTAAAAAAAATGATAAAAACCTTTATTTCATTGCCAGGAAACAAGTGCTACTTTAACTGTTTCATTACACAATACTTCTTGGCTTGTTCATTAGCGACTTTAATGTGTTTTTTGTTGGATCCTAGGATTAAGGCAATCTTTACTAGCAATTTCATTGGAGCCATGCAAGTTTCAAATACATCTTTTCTCTTTTTCTCGCCAATGCCACAATGGGAACACTATATTTCTAAAAGTGCTAGCTTAAAACAGAAAACATAGCAAAGAAAGCATCTGAATGTGATAAAGTAGAAATAAAAGTGAACTTTATGGCAGCACAGAAAGGCCTTACTCCTACCAAAAAGAGGGAAAAAAAAAAAAAAAAAAAGTGCTGAATTTTGAGCATGGGAAAGATCTAATTTATTTTCATAAGCCTATTCACCTGTGTAAAGTTAAGCACATCCATAAGCTTTTGCAAGATTGGACCTAAGACAAAAATTAAGAAAATGCCTGGGGTTCTGGTTTTATTAAATGCTAGAGCCCCAGTCAGCCAAATCTTAAATGGCTCTTTGGGTGCTACAGCAAATCAGTAAGTCATCACTACAGAATGAAACTGTTTGTCTTTCATGGTGGAATCATTGCAAACTTTGGAGAATATGAAACTTTTATTGTGTTACATATATGGATTAATGGCAAAGCAATATGGAAAGTTATTATTTATTTTATGAGGTAACTGCTTTGAAATCCAGTAAATGAAACTCCTTTTTCCTGTTTTTCAGTCAGTCAGCACCCATCATTCCAAGATAGGATATTCAAGCTAACTTCAGGGTTTTTTCTGGAGTTTGCTTCGGTTGCAAAAGCATGGATTAGCCTACACATGGAATGTTATTTTTCAAGATTTTTTTTCCTTAAAGATGCTCCAGTGAAGCTAGCAGAAGACATAACTGCAAAAGCACAGCTTATATGCATGGTCTGCTTGTGAACAGTTGAGGTTCATTTGCTCCAAATCCCAGACAGCAAGAAAACCCGTTTGAGTTTGGTACTGGAACAATACATACACCTTCTTTTTAAGATTTGTAATGAGGAAACTATTCATGTATTAAGGAGGGTCTGAAGAGATGAATTTATTGGGTTTCTGGGATGTACTCTAGTATTAAACCCGTGATACAGTCATGTCTCTGAATCAGTGACCACCAGCCACCAATGGGTCAACAGGCATGCACTGAAACGACAAAATTTGTCAATCCACGGCCAACCATATCACAATGAGTCTAACCCCTGGAGCCTGCTTAATTAATTAGAAGGACCTTTGAGCTCTAGGCTGACATGCTCTATTCTGGGCCCCGCTTTTACTGGGGCTGCAAGATCTGCTGGAATGGTTTACCTCAGTTACAGTAATATTTGACACTGCTTGTAACCAAAACCAGGAAAATATGGAAGAATGCCAAACTCCAGCAATATTCCAATTGCTGCTACAAGGCCACTGCTTTTCACAAAGACCTGTCTGGCACTGAGGATGATGTTAGAGAGGAAGCTTTACCTTATCTGAACCAGTCATTCATTCTCATTTTCAGAATCTCGTGGTTGCACAGAGCTAGCTGGGACACCAGAGATGTGACTGCCCACCCCGGTTAGAGTTACCATCTCAGCATATCAGCAAAAAGGACTTGCTGGGCTCATGCTGATTAAAGTGAGGAAACATGAATTGTCACTGTCCTCAATGACACAGCCTGTGAACAAAGGGCTCAGTATTCACTGCCTTCTTTCATTTCAGGTATGAAGAGCACAAACATGACTGAGCACAAAAGGAAGCAGCTGGTGAAGTGATCTTTTGCATATGCACCCCCTGACATGCAATTCCAATCCACAACCAAAAGGTACATTTTTAGTGCGGTGGGAATTTAGACACGTGATTTTGATTAATGTTAATGCAAGTCGTGTGGCCAAATCCCTGTACACTACTTTGAGAGTTTATTCCATAACTGAAATACCATTCATTAAGGTTGCAACATAAACCAATAAGGCTAGGAAATGACACTTCGTTAGTAACCTATTCATTATGAGTACCATAGGTAACTTGTTGTAATGGTGTGGTACCATAATAAAGTGGTTTAAGTGTTTATATACCACCACTGTCAGCTGGCTGGAAAATATAAGGTAAAGACATCCAGACACACTGAAAAATGGTTAGTTTCTGCAACTAGACAAATTACTGCTTTAGCTTATTTAGTTATGGTGTTGGATGGGAAGATTTTGAATCCTCTCCCCAACGACATATGGAGATTGGCACACTTGTTCTCTTTGGAGATTTATACTCACGAGCAGCTCTGCATAATGCAGGAGAACATAAATAGAGGAAAAGAGGTGCTGAAGGGAGCAGGAATGTGTACTAAGAGTTCCTGTTTAGTCAAACTGATAGGTAAAGGATAAACAACACAATATTTTTCATTTTCCCTCTTTCACCGAAGTATACTCCAGGTCTTCATAGCTATGAATACCAAATGTGTAGTAAGAAAGCCTACAGTGAGAAAGGGTTTCCTGTGTGGGAGGAGGTCCTGTGTCTCCAAGAATTGCTTTTGCTGATGTCTGGAAGTGGCATTTCTGTGGTCATCCCCTTTATGCTTATTCTGCAGAATACTGCCAAGGCAGGTTTTTCTCTTCCTGGGGATTGTGAGCTAAAGTTTTTCATTTTTTTCAGCATCATGCAAAAGTCCATGGAAAGAGAAGCTCTCCAAATTTTCCCACGCAGGCAACAGTAGACTTTTTACTGAAGATCAGTAGTGGTTATTTATGAAACTAATGGCTGTGGACCATAATCTGCAATAAACTACTTTTCACATCTTTGTACTGTAGAAAGAGAGTGTTCTTGTGTGTGTGTATGGGTGTGCAAGAAGAACAGAGGGTAAAAAGAAAAGAGATGAGGAGGGAGGGTACAGACAGAGACTATAGTCAGGTGGGTGTTACTTTACAGAACAAGGTCTTACGGTAACATTTGGGAAATGCATCTAACTTTCCATGCCATCTTTAAAAGCACATTAAATTAAAGGTGTAACATTGAATTCAGCCCTTCATGTTAGATTTACTATTAGCATTGTGGATCTCAGGAATCTTGTGCTGTACATGTGTTATGTTACCTCTGTGCTAGTAGTAAATTATATGAAAAGATTCAAAGCTTTTAATGTAAATACTGCAAAATAGAATCGGAGAAAAATAAACTGGTGCTTAAAAATGGATCAAAATTGTTGATCTTTGTTACAGATCTATTCTCTATACTGTCTGCTATATTTCTACCAAGTTCAGAAGAGAGGTCCACATGCTATTAAGACAAATTTGATTTGTAGTAGGTAATCTTATTTTATAAGCTCATTCAATAGACATATGAAATGTCCAAGTTCACTAAAATGATCTAAATTATGAAGCAGTTTTCTTTTTTTTTAAAAAAAGCAATTGAACATGTCTTATAACTACTTTTTTAACATTATATTACCTTTAACAGTACATTAGAGGGAAACTGTCTTTTGACTTAGTACTAGAAGCAGCAGAATGCAGGGAGCTCAGAGTATGTCATTTTTTCCTCCTAACATAAAGAAATGTGTGAAGTTCCTAGGGCTCTTCAAAATGGCCTAGTAATTGAGCCTGGTTATGGTCTCATTAATGCGCAAATTTCGTTTGTCACCTTCTTTCTTTGTGGATTATGTGCATTGATTCATCAAGGCTTTTGACACCTGGTTTTCATTTGCTCTGTTTAGTGCTTCTTTCCTAATCAGTTAGTATTGGGTTGGTGTAAGAAACAGTCTGAAAGTAAATTGTACTATCCTCCTGAAAATGAAAAAAAAAAAAACAAACTTTTTTTTTTGTTAATATGCAATTAAAATTAAATACCTTTTCACTCTTTTCATCTTCTTTGCATGCTTTTCTTTCAAATATGTTTAATAACTTACTTGCTGCAACTACTTGTAATATAAAAGGAGCAGACAAAACATGTACACTTAACAGGGAAGATGTAGGTCTCTATCTAAGCTCATTATTACCAGAAGTAATTGATCTTAATTCATGTAAATGTAAGTGACAAGAATAACACAGGCAAGATTCTTTCTTGCCGGACTACAATATCCTTGTTAAGTTGTAGAGTTTCATAATGAGATGTTCTCACATAATTTTCCCTCTGTCTTCATTCTTTACTTTGCTTTTCTAAAATATGTATCACTTCAAATATTTCCATTCTGCATGTCACTGGCAAATGCCAAAAATAAAGAAAGAGAGATCTGATAAAGATAAAGCATGACAAAAGTTTCACGGATAATTGCCTTCACATATCCAGTTCAGCTCTCATCTCTCCTAATTAGCCTCATTACCATACCTTAAGACAGACCAGCAGTCACTCAAACTCCCTGTTTTTTCTGTCAGAACTATTGCTGACAGGCAAATGGACAACACATGCACTGAGTGAGTCTATTCTAGACTATTCTTTTACATGACTAGCCTCTAGCAGAAAACACAAAACAATACGTCTTCTATAAATGTATAATGAAAGTATACATACAGTGTGTGAATACTCAATAAATTATTGTTCTATTCATTGCTCCACCATCACTTAAAATGAGGACAATATAAAAAAAAATCATTCTCATACACTATCATTCTCTAGAATGGCAAAGAGATCAAAAACAGCGCGGTATTTCACTATGACTGATACACTCTTCTAGGGCAGCCTCACCAGTTACTGAAAAAAAAAATCACTTCAGTATAGTAAAGTCTGAATATGTCCATGCAGTACTGCTTTTAGCATGCCCACATTATCTTAGGAAGCTTTTTGTTTTTACAAACCATGTTCAAATAAAAACACTATGACCCATTGCTCATATTCATTTAAAATTAACTCGTAAAAAGTATCCACAGAAACCTGCAATAGTTCACAGAGGTACTAGAAATATTTTAATATTGAATTCCACTGGCTATCAAAACATAAAACTGCATAATGGGAAGCCACTGAAACACCTCACACTGTCCATTTCTTTTCTATTGTCCTTTCAGTCACACATTACATTATATTCAGATACATGGTACTTTGTTTTCATTTTCTCTAAGATGATTTAAATTTCATTGCATCTCACATCTAGCAATTTGAGTATTTTTTTCTATTACTACCTCCTGTTAAACGGCACAAATTTTTAGTGACTCATCACATTTTCCGACACACAGTACCATCGATAAAATAAAAAAAAATGTGTTTCATAATTTTCCTAACATACATTCAACGCTTGCTATGTCATTTACTTAAGAACTTGACATTGCACAGTTTCTGGTCTGCCCCTTTCCCAGCCGGCTCCCTAGCTCCTCAGACACAATCTTTCTTGTGATTTTATTTTTCTTTTGTATTGTGCAAGTTGTGATGCAATCTCTACAGCAAAAAATCAGTGAAATGGATTTTCTGCACTTTGCAGTTTGGGGAAACTAACAGTCCATTCAGCGTGACTGAAAAATACCCTGAAGGCCAATATTTACTAAGCATGGCACACACACAGGAGCCTTGTTAAAAATCCACAACAAATCTCTCATTGCAAACAAATCCAGAGGCTTGAGAGCTGCTGCAACTGTTGGAGTAATGCTGATCCTGACAGTGGAAAGCTGTTTTTTTACCAGTCTAACAGCTAGCTAGATGTCTGCTGGCTTCTCCCCAAGATTTCACTATTTCAATTTCTTCTCTTCAGGATTTATTAGGTGATGAATATATAGCCATCTATCAGAGGGATAAATAGCATCAAATTAAGGTAAGGCTGACACATCCGGGCATCCAGCACTCAAAAAACAGTGGTAAGCAACGACTAACTACTTAATGCAAATAGTCAAATAAAGCCACATGAAATTAAACGCAAGGCTGAAGTCAGACACTGTGAGGGAAAGAAATGGGTCAAAGAAGGGCTTCCAAATAACAGGAAATACTTTCAGCTTCACACATAATGTTTCAAAATGCATTTTTTCCCCCTTCTTTCAGAGATGTCAGTGTAGAAAACAGATGAAAACACCATCTATTGGAAGAGCAAAAAATTAAAATGAAATGCAGGGACACTAATGTGTG
>NC_048894.1:143390436-143564577 GCF_011077185.1 Oxyura jamaicensis
GAGTATGGAAATTTCTGGAAATTAAAGAATAATGAAATTAAATACAATTGTTTTCTTGAAAGTTAAAACAAGATAAATCTGTATCCAAAACCTTGCTCTTGAAATAGCCCATCCCAGCAGTAGGATGGTGCCTTCTTTGGGGTTTTACTACCCTTTCTTCCCAATAAAATATCTCTGCTGCTAAGAGCTGTATGCCATGATGGAAGCAGTTGGGACTCACAGCCTTTTACTACATCATTCCAGTAGATGTTGTGGGAAGATGTGCAGACAAGATTAGTTGGCCTGTTATCCCAAACTACGAAATCCTGAGCTAAGAAGAGCTGCAGGAGACAGACTGCATGCTTGAATAAAATATCAAGAGGTCCTACAAAAGACTGAGTCACATTTAATTGACGGTCAGAGTCTCTCAAATAACATACTGATGGCTTTAAGACAATTGACTACACGAGACCAGAAAAAGAAGAGTAAACTTTTCATTTGGAAAGAAAGTTTACTCTTATATTTTCAGTATCTATGATTACTATGTTGGTGAATTTTTAGCAGTCCATCCGAGATAAATAATTTTGAACAGTATCATTTCACCATTTATGTTGCCTGTCGCTTTGAAGGAAAGTTGTTACAGGGCTGCAGCCAACTCAGATATTTATTTATGTCCTTTGAGAGGTGAGGAGAAAAAAAAAAGCCATGGAGAACAAGACAGTGAAGAGGAAAAAGAAACATGTTGGCATGGTCATCAACTTCCTGGTAAGATCGATTCAGCAGCAGCCAACAGCAACATCGCTCCCCCAGGGCTGCACGAGTGCCCTGCCTCTCTTTGCTTTGCGTCATGTAGGTACCCAAACATTACACCAAAGAAAATCATATAAACAACTACCCAAATAGATACCCACAGTCAATTTACACAGCTGGAACATAAACGCCAACACCTGCTCTCTTACTTTGGCAGCCAAAAAAACGTCCTAGTTGGACTTACTCTTTCCAGAGTAGCTTGGGAATGTTGGGGTGGCCCAGATATTGGATGGACATGTTCCATGGACAACATCTACCTGGGGTCCACAGGCAGCTTGGAACTGGTTTCCAGTCAGAGACACTAGGAATTCTGACCAGTGGTGTTAGTCGTAAACTGAACTGTATGTAACGAACAGCCAGTTCAAACAGAAATGTCAGATAGCAGCTAGTCCCAGGCTTAGGTAATTAGGAAAGCCGCGTTGTTCCAAAGGAGAAAATCAGAGCAGCAACTGAAGTTTCCTATTTATGTGTAAATAAATGGCAGGATTTTCCAGCAATTCCTAGCAAAAAAAAAAAATAAATAAATAAAAAATAAAAAAATGAAAATCTCAGTCTGAAACTGGTATGAAAACGGATTCAGCTAAATTTCCAGACAACATGGGGATGGTTAAACCATCCAGGAAACTTGGAAAGCTATCATCTGATTTCAACCTCAACCTTTCAGCACAAACTCAAAGGAAAATCAAGACAGGCACTAAGAAACAATTGCTTTCATCACCTGAATCACATTCTTTTTGATCCATATGCTCTGTGGTTTCCATTGCCTGAAAACATTCGTATGAAAGATCTACAAGGAGACAGAGACATCTGCAATATTGTTGTTCTTCTAAATGTTAGCCTCAGAATGAAAAGATAGAAAAGTGGAGAGACAGAGAATAAGAGAAATGATATCACCTACTTCTTTGCATGTCTAAAGCCCAGAAAAAGAACTGTATAACTTTAGTTAAAGTACGTAAGCCATTCAAAATAAAATAATAATAATAATAATAATAAAGTAAACTAGTAAGGAATATAATTTGGACAGTAGAATCTGAGTATATGAGGCAATGGAAATAATTATATTGCTCTATATATCTTAAATATAGGAAATACTTAAATAGTTCTCAAATGCATAAAACATTGTCTACAGCAATTGCAACAGATTTGATTACTTTGATATATTTAATTGTTTTGTACTTTACAATCTATTCAAGTCGTATGAAGAAAGTAGGAGACATTCTGAAAACAAAAAATGAGTAACAAACACTTCATACAGGTTGTTTTTTTCAGGTGTTTCCTCCGGCGTTTTTTTTCTCCCCTTTTTTTTTCAATACCATCAATTAAAAATGAATGCAACCAAAATCCACTCTGCATTTCCAAGTCTTTGAAAACTGACATTTCTATGTAAAAAGAATAACTACTGTTGCCACTACATCAATGCCTCTGCACAAAAATTTCCCGCTATTATCCTGAAAGCTTTAAATGCCTATCTTTGGGAGAAGAGAGATGAGAGGTATTGTTAAATGCAGCAAATGGATGGGTTTTTAAACAGCAATATTAAAGCTGTATGTAATAAATACTGTGGGCTAGAAAGAGCATGCAGAGCTTCCCAGTGTATCCACACACATTGAACTAAATCTGCTTGTTGTACTCTTTTGAGTTTAGGAGCCTCCAAAGACTTGGATAAGATATAAGAGGAGAACAGGCCATTCCCTACCCTTTGGCATTCTCTATCTATACAAAGGGCAGAGCAGCCAAGCTCTGCTATGTATTACTGTGAAAATATCCCACAAACAGTACATAAAAGTCCCATATTTTGGTCAAATCTATTCTAGATACATACATGCAAATACAGAATTAGACCAGTGGAAATTAACTAAAGAGTTGCAGATGGCCCTGTATATAAAGCAGTACAATACAAGAGAGACCATCTGGAAATATGTTTTGTCCTTAACCAATTTTTTTAAACTCCTTTCTACTTTCCTTTTCTAGATGCAATTTTTCATTATGCAATGAAGATGTGTTTGTTTCAGTTCCAAAAAAGAACAAAAGGAAAAAGAACTTGAGCTATACACCTGCCAAGTCAGGAATCTGAAATAGAGGTGAGGGCTAAATATTGAGGAAGTCAACAGCTTAAGCATCAAAATTATGTGGTGGTAATTGGTAAGTGTTTAGGGGGTACATCTACAGACTGAATCTTTGATGCAAGGAATCCTATCATGCAATGATTTTGCATGATAACTAAAAGATACATATTTAGCAAAGACATTGCTCAGGGAACAAGCAGAAACTTTTTGAGAGAGATTCATGGAATTCCTCTTTTTGCCATCCACAGGAATGACAGACATTTCAGTGTGAGCATTAGGGTAGCTTGTAAAAGTTGTGTGGGCACCCACCCTGCCTTGCTACAATCCTACTGCACTTTTGCCACCTGATTCAGGATAGAAATCACGGGATAAAAGGCAAATAGTGAAATGCTGTTATACTGCCACACTCACAGAGAAATGGCTCCTGATCAGTTGTAGTGGGGTATGATTTGGCAAGAGAGGAGGTACACACATTCCTGGGAAATAGGAGACTTCTGATCCCCACACCATCAGCCTCAAGGTGCCTGTCTTCAAGTACCACATTAGCTGATTTCTCACATGGATTAATGTTTTTCAGTTATAAGATACTTTAAACGTACAGTAAAAACGATTTAATTAGCTTTCACTCTTAGGAATGCCTTGTGATGAAATGTTATAGTATATTTTTCCTATCCTGAAGTAGGGGGAATAAGTCCCTTTAGCATAAATGTCCCATTAGCGACTCTGCATGTGGTGTGTTTTAGATTATATTTCCAGGCTAGTACGTTATGGCCCGGGACAAATAAAACCAAAATAAATTATATCCATCTTTCTATAAATTCCGTTATGGCTTAATTGTAAGATTCCCCCCCTCCTTTTTTTTTTTTTTTTTTTTAATTTATTTTGGCATTTTTTAATATCCAAAGTGCTTGCATGTGTTTCTTCCCTTCTGCTCCTCCTCCTTCTCTCCTCTCCAAGCTGAAGGAGGCTGGCAATTTGTCACTTTGATAAACATAAATTGGGGCAACTTAGAGAGCTTTATGTTTTTTTCTGAATTACATACTGTACCTGCAGCCAACAATTAACAGTATTACATATGCAACACCAAAATTATGTACTGCATTTTTCTTATGTCTACCTACATCATGCTTATTTTCACATTTATACATCACACATACATACCATGAAACAAGGCTACAACGCGCTCTTCTGTATTAACATATCTTTTTCTTCAGTTTTTTTTCTCATATGGCATGAACAGGGTTGCATTAACAGCGTATTTTTTTATTATTATTATTATTTTTGTGAGACACACACACTGCTAATCTATCAGGTCAAGTGCTCTGTAACCTGCTTATCAGCATTTACCACTAGATACAGTTTAAGAGAACAATTCAGAAATGGTTTTGATTGATTGCAACAAACTGGCAATATAATTGCACTCAAGCCATTAGGAATCCAATTGAACCCTAATCGAGTACTTCATTACTCCTGCTCTTTTCACAAGTGCACACCATCCCAAGTAATATTTTATATATTATAAAAGGTTAGGTTTGAAAAATTAGCATTACAAATGTCACATTTACTTCCAGCTGGAAATGTGCAACAATGTGTGACAATACTGAATAAAATGTTGAAACATGTTTTCCTTTTGTTTTACTTTACTCATTTTTGTAATACAACACTGGTTACTGGAAAATGCCTTACAGCTTTATTCAAAACACATGTTCAAAGATCTGAATGAAAAAAGCTTTGACTCTCTCTGGAACATCTAACCGATATATCATTTGTGTGCTTTAAATTTTTTTCTTACTGTCAAGAACACTTTTATGTCTTTAAGATTTATTTAAACTAGTTTATTATATAATGAAGCTTGTCAGATCATAAGAACAAAGTCAAACAATATGCTCTATATCAAAGTATAACATTTAACATATAGATTTAAGTATACATATCAAGTACAATGCAATCAAGCAGAGTTTAATCTGAAAATGCAAATGGTTCAGATTATTAAAGCCACATCTGTCCTTTGAAGCATAATTTAGGCTGTTTATCAAAAAGCTATGTATAATTGTATTATTCCCTCCCACCAAACATATTTTAGCCACAGATTTCTTCATTTGAAAACCTTTGGGTTTAACCCTAGGGCCAAAATTTCACAGCCTAAACCACTAACTAAAATATAAACACAAACATAAAATTGAAAATGTATATAATCGCTTCTAGTCTACAATCTATTACATTAGGACAGTCATTTTGATTACATTAATCTAATGGTGATAACAGACTTGCATAAACTACCAAGTATTAAAACTGAGTTTTCATATTTCTTTTTCTTTATTTGTAAATACACATTGCTTCATCAATTTCTGCTACTGTGGATAAGCCTGTATGAGGCAATACAAAAGGTGGGACTCAGGTTTCTTTTGCTTAGAGCAACAGTAACGATTTTAAATATATACTCCCTGTTGCTCAACTGGGGAACACTTCTGAAATACGTAACGCATCCTCTATATTTTAAAATGACCTGTCTCTTACAGTGCCTCCACTATGAGGGTAAAGAATGCACACTTCATTTTAAAATACTGCTGCAGTAACCTAAATGATTTGCATATAACAATATTTCTTGTACTGATTCAGTTAAATGTAAATTCTTGCAAAGATCGACGGGAGATTTTCTCCACTGTAAAAAGAACATTTCTGCAGATTTAAACTCTAAATTATAAAGTCTGCCATGCAAGCGATCTGTTAATCCTGTCTAAAAAGCATGGGAATTTACTTATCAATGGAGATCTATACTGCTGTGTAATTCTGCACAGGTCTAGCAATTGTGCATAGTATAGTAATAGTTCTCATTACATGCAGTATTACTACTACTAAAACATTTGTACTTTAAGACACATTAAAAATGCCTTCTTCTGCACAAAAGAAGGAGTTTTTATGAGTTCCTGGAAACCTGAGTGTTCTACTTAGTTCTTATGAGTCTAGTAAAAAGCAACATGCTACACAGTTGATACTCATTTAAAAAAAAAAAAAAAAGTTTCAAAACTTAAACTATTACAATGGGTGTATAGATTAAAAACACCATCTTCTTCAATATGCTTCATTTTGAAAGTCACAGGCCACATATTAATATATTTTTTATTCTCTGTGTAAGAAATAAATTACTCAGATGCTCACCTGTCGGTACCCATGAAAAGAGAGAAATTCTTTAGTGCTCTTTGATTTGGGGGGAATTGGCTTCATAATGCCAATTTATACATATACATCAGATATCCACAGGGCACTCAAATGTGTAACAAAGTGAAAGGTGTTAATTTAAATGTTTTTTCCTTGTTCTCCCAGCCCCGTATGGTTAAGTGCCCTTCTCTACAACAAAATGCTGATCTAAAGTGCTCAGGGTTCAGCAGAGCAGAATTCTTGTTTGGGACAAAACCCCTCATTTTCCCAGAAACTTTTCTTCTTTAATTCACAGAGAAAGAACAGTATGGAAGAGGAAGCAAAGCAGCACTAAAAAAGCATTACTTCATCATATCCTAATTTGGTTGGCTGATCTTAAATGTATATATAGTCCCGCTAAGCAAATGGAATAACTTTTAAAACAGACACCAATGGTTATTCTCTTTCACAACGCAGACATTGTTTGATAGAATTTACACACCATGGGTGGCTTGTTAGATAAATAATAGAAAAACAAGTACAGTATTACAGTGTCTATTTATAATACAATCTGGGGATGCTGAAAGCAGAAACCAAGATTTTAGGTGCTTTTATAATATTGTAATATGTTAAAAAATACAACTGCCCCAAATTATCCCAACTAAAATAAGACACGTTCCAGATAAGCAAAATAAAAGACTGTAATGAGTGGTAGAACTATAGCCACCCACAGCCTCCAGCCCTACAGTCTTCATATATGTTACTGAGCACTAGGCCAGGTTCACAGCAGGCTCAGAAGGTTAACAAATCAGGCTCCAGTGGGCCACGAAAGATCCCAGAGACAACATCTTTTTCACTGTTTATATCAGTTACATTATAATAAACTGTTCCACATGGGGATAATAAATGTTACCCCAGTGGCAGACACATGGACAACCATATTTGCTAGAATAAACAATGTTAGGACAAAGGGAGTTTGAGTTTGGTGGAGGAGGACAGAAAGATTAATGGAATAACCTACCTCAGGATTTCCTTGATTTTGTAAGCTTAGATCTCAATCTGAATGTCTTTTAACACTTCTTTATGCATAAGATTATTGCTTTTTTATTCTGATCAAGTAAGCATTTGCATGTCAAAAACAGAAGCACTTACAGTCTCTGCAACATTTCTCCAAACATAAAAATAGAGCATTTGGTCCAGGTCCAATAAACGTTTTAGGCATCTAAAATGGGCTTTAGTTTGTCCTTAGGTGCCTGATTCCCAAACTATGAGCTACACTACCCATGCTTTGTAGCCATTAACCCTGAAAACAGCTCTGGCTTTTACCTGAAAGTTCCTCAGCCGCATGAAGTTCTCCATTTTGTTATTCACAGAGCTACCTGTGCCTCAGGAGCTCCCTGGCTGTCTCCTGCATAAGCTCAGCAGGAGTCTGGAAAACTAGCAAAGCACACTGAAATGTCTCTTAAAAAAATAATCATAGCACTGACTGCATGAAAGTTTCAGAGCAGCTGGGACCACAACTACTTGGCGACAAGTGTGGTAATACTTTCTTCTAGCTTAGTTTTTACAACACCTGCACAAAAAACAGGGGAGGTTAACACTAGATCTTCACTCAGGGTCAAGCCTTCTTGAAGCAATGACCACCTGTCAGGAAGGAATTCAAGAAGCAAGGGATAGAAGAAGCAAGAAGGAGCCTGATTCTGGAGCTCAGCATCTGGTTTAAAAGTGCTACTTTGCTGTTTTATCTCCAGGAGATGCTGATATCTAACAACCACTATTTCCAGCCATGTTAAGCAGAAATTCTCATCCTCATTTCCAAATGAATGGTTGCATTCTTTTTTTGCCAAGAACATAAAGAAATTCTTTTAAAATTTGGCCCCCAGCCTACATCTCATGTATGTCACTAGTAACCTGCCTCCATTTTTAAAAAATCCCCTTTGAGCAGAACTTTCCGTTGTCTCAAGTCAGTCACAATTTTTCATTACTCACAGAGAAAAATCTATACAATGTTTCAACTGTTCAAGTGACTTCTTGCACCCCAGATCAAATGTAAGATAAATAATTAAGGACAAAATGCTTTTATCTTGCCTGCTGGTAAACAATCGTGTACATTTATTAGTTCAGCAAGTGCCTTCCTATGCTGACAAGGAACTCATCTTCACCTCAGGAACTGAGAAAGGTTATTAAAGAACTGAAACTGGGCTAAATCAGCACCCAGAACACAGCCACCAGAAGGATCTTGTGGATAAGGAGAGGCTTTCTTCCACACAAATTCCCAGATCCCACGTACCTTTCTTAGTCTTTTAAAGTCAAGAACTTGAGTAACTGAAGTTTGCTAAGATGACACTAACACAAATGCAGAACAAACAAGAACAAACAATTAATGGTGTAATTTGTCTAGTCTCTCATCAGTTATGGCCAGGCATAAATTGAGAACAGAAATTAGAAGCTGGTTTATAACAAGCACACTTCTGGAACCGTCTTTCCACAAGAATAACAGGGTTAAAAAAAAAAAAAAAAAAAAAAAAAAGTTCTATGTATTTTAAAATAGAAGTTGATCTAATAATTACAAGGCCAATGTGACATCCTATGATTCTATGATTGCACAGGGCTGAACACAGTGATGCAGGAGGTGTCTTCCAGCCATGTGCTGCTTTCGTTATAAGTCCAGACAAGCTGTACAGAAAAGTTTCTCTCTTCTACCCAGAGAACACCTAGTTTGATTATGATTTCGTGGTGGTTTTCAGACCTTCTGGAAATTTGTCAGCAGTCTAATTACCAGGAAAGGTACAGATAAATGAAAGCTGGATTAGAGATGTAGCTACACTGTAGTACACTGTGCCTGGCTTCCTGGTAAAATATATGATCTTGTTATACTGAAGAAACCTATCAAGGAAAACCATAGGCCTGTTAACATAAAAAATGAGCTGAAAAGCCAGACTGGACAAAAATCCAATTGTCAAGATGAGACTGTCTGCAGTGGCCCAAGTTTCTCACTTGCAGTTGCATAAGAGGCTTTTTGGGTTGCAGTATTCTTGGCAGCCTGAGCAAGAACAGAGACCGTTCAAGTTACACAACTACAACGTCATTAGTGGCTTCTGAGGAGTGTGCCCAGAGCTGCCTGAGTAAGTTAGAATTGTACTAAAACATAAGCTGCTAGTTACAATCTTCCCTGTTGTGTACACAAGTCATAATCATATCACTGTTTCTCATCCAAAGCATACCAGCGAACTGTGGGAGCACTGGCTTGCCTGCCTCATCACCAGGCCATAGACAGCCCCCTGTGTCTGTTTTCCTGCCTAGTTACTAGCATCTTTTAAGAACTGAAAGCCTGGAAAAGTATTAGTCATTCATTTTTATTTTTCATTTTTAGCAAGGTCAAGGGACGGCTTCAGAAACGGGTATATTCAAACACCAGTTACGCCAGCACAGATCTCTTGCCGAGTCAGTTGTTCTTCCTTTTTCACTGACCAGCTTACTCTATTATTTGTGCAGATTTTTTTCAGTCCCTCACCAGCTTCTACACAGGACCTTTTACTTTGTTATTGTTCTTACATTCTCATTTACTTGGTTCTCTCTTTTGCTGTACTGATCAAATTTAGTCATCATTCCCATTTTCCTAAGAAATCAGACTTAGTCACTCACCTTAAAGCATGCTAAAACCATTTATTCAAACACACTCAGACTATTAGAAGTACTGCCAAATAGTGCTTTCCTGAGCAAGGAGATGCTATTCTTTAAAGCTCTTCGCTAATGCCAGTACGTAACTGGTATGAACTAACTAACTAGTATGAACTGGTATTTTCCATCTTATTACATTATCAAGTATGTTAAATCTTTTACTTTAGTCTAGAAAACTGCACTAGGATGCGTAGGAGGTATAACAGCATCTCATGATCAATTTAAATCAAGTATTTTTAAAATCAATTAAAATCAATTTAAATCAAAAATCAATTGCTACATGAACTACAATATTAACCTGAGTCCCCGGTTTGAACTCTGTTGTTTTGGATACTGCGCAAAACCCATCATCAAACTGAATTAGAAATTTTCTTTGGCCATTTCCTTTTTATCCCTCTCTTTATCCTCTTTAACTGCAGCAGCTCATCCTTAAGGAGAAAGTACATAATTTATGAGATCAAAATACCAAATGATCTTTTAATAATGCAAAATTTTAAAAGTCATCTTGACTTTTTTCAGAAAGTCCTTCTCTTAACAGAGTCTTTGCCTAGGCACGTACCCTTTAAAGTATCTAAGGGTCTTAATAGCCTCAGGACAGGATTTTTTTTTCTATTGACTTTAATCATGGTTGTACAGTATTAAAGAAAAATAGAATGTGTCTAAGCTATGAGGCACACATAGATGACAAGTGAAGTTAAACATGTAGCATTGGTACGAGCATCTGTGAGATGTCTAACATTCCTACTGCCAGAGCAGGAGCTCCCTCTCTGACTTGTCTTCTTGTTCGATAATGCTGTAATGCCTGAATGCATCCTCAGCATGGGAGTTCAGGCTACCCTTTCCCACTCTCCTGAAAATAAATAACTTAGAGATGTTCTGAAAACATCAAGGAATGTTTTGATCATGACAATGGGATTTTTCAGAAAATAATTTTGAAGTGTCCCATCTGATTGAATGGTTTTCAGGCAGGAGGGGTTGTGATATTGATGTTCAGAAAGAGAACCACAGAACCACCGTAAACTGAAGGCACTCAAAATGCCAAGATATAATATCTACATGTTCTTTTTTTTTTTTTTTTACCCTTTCTGATTGTTTGATCAGAAATCCCATAGCAAATCAAAAGCTCTCTATTACTCTTTGCCTGTCATGTCAGTAAAAATCTACATTCTAGAAAGAGAATGCATAAAGCATTTCACTTTGACGTTTGTGGTTTCTGAAATCACTGACATAAGAGAAAACATTTTCACTTAAAGTAGTCAAAATGATAACTGACCTTTCACTTATGTTGACCAAATGTATTATGTGTCACTCCATCACTGGTATCTATCATTCTTAATTAACATCTACACAATAAAATAGCTCAGTGCAGAAGTGTATTAATTACTTGTTTTATGACTCTGCTTCCTATTATCCAGGCTGTACAGCAAGAACCATAAAAAGACTGTCATTTTCCAGCACAAAGGGGCAGTATATGTTACACATGATTCATAAAAGTTTCATTAATATTTAAGTTTGTGTGGTTTAGAGAAGCAGAAGGGAATGAGCTGTTTGTTCTTACTTCACGCCCAGAGGACTTAGTTCAATTTTCAGTCCAGTACAAATTGCACAGTGTGATAGGGCAGAGAATCTGCTTTGTGTATATCCTTTCATTCATATTATGAGACACAAATCAAAATAAGAACATGAAAAATATGTGAATTCAGGCATCTCTCTTCAAAATTCAGTGTACTGATACAGAAATCTAATGGAGGAGAAATCAAAGAAAACATCCATCCTTTGAAACAGCAACATTTGACAGAGAGCAACCATATACTATATTATTTGTATTTAAATTAATGGTATTTTTTTCCTGTTTTAATGTTGCAGTTCAAAGAACAGTGATAATAAAAAAATGAGATAGCATTCGCTTCAATATCTGTTGTGATGTGTCATTTGAGACTGTGTATCTCACACCCAAAGTTTAGAAATATAATCTACCTGAAAGTACTGGCTGCAAGCTCTAACTAGAAATAAGGATTCATTTAGTCTTTTGTTTCAGAGACCTGTCTGGGGCAAAGTGCATGACTACAAGCTCAAAGGAGAAACAAAAGCTGCAGAAAGATGAAATACTCAAAGATTAAAGAAGAAGAAGAAAAAAAAAAAAAACATAGCAGCAAGAAGATGTGTAAGCAAATTCTTAAAAAGAAAATACGAGTTTGTCCTGCGTACATTACTAAAAGACATGTAAAGATGTTTAACTTGAAAAAAAAAATTCAGTGCATGGGGATTGTCTGAATTCAGGCATGCACTGGAGATCTGGTTAGCAGAGCGGATCCCCCCAGCACAGCCGGCCTCAGCTCCCAGAAGGAAAACCCATCGACACCAATAGGCACGCTGAGCTCTGACCGAGAGCAGAACACGCAGGAGGGATTCGCACCACTGAGATCAGAGGAGAACACAGCTGGAAGTGTTCGGTTCAACAGAGGAGGGATCAACTACCTTTGCCAGCTGTCTATTTAGCATCCTTCTTCCTTTCTCAGGACTTTCCTTTATCATAGAAGATATAATAATATTATACAGTGAATATCAACTATGCAATCAAGAGATTTGATACGGCAAACATTTAAGTTTGGCTTTTCCATTATGCAGCAGACTTGCTGAAGGGAGAATAAAGTTTCAGAATATGAAATGGGAAGATGGTCACTTTGATTACAAAGTTAAGCCAATTAAAAGAGAAGTGGAGGCCATTTATGATAGCCGTGGATCAGTTTTAATATTAACTCACTAAAGCTCCAGTTAGAGCATCAGTCCTTTAATAGGCAGTAAGAAGATTCATCACTCTTGTAGCAAAGAAAATTCAGGCTAGTATCACAGAAAAGGAGGTTATATGAGGAATCAGGGGGCTCTCACCTACTGAGATGATAAATCACAGGGAAAAAAAAAAAAAAAAAAACTCCACCTGTCCTACAGTTTGGAGGCAGAAGAGAAAATGCGTGATATACTAACACTGACTCTACTGAGATTTCACCAACCATTTTTAGAAATGTCAAAGATTCATTGTATTTATGGCTAGGAAGGACATCTTGTGTATCACAGGCCATTAAATTTCAGCTCATTGCTGCTGGATCCAAGTTAGTATTTTGTATTTGGCTATAGGTTTGTGTGTTGGGCTAAAACAGTCCTCCGAAGAGACACCTCATCTTGAATTGGACAAACCAAGAGACCCCACTGGCAGTTTCTCCCAGCTGCTGATCTCTAATCTGAATTTATAAAACCTCAGCTTAGAGATTCCTGTTTTCACTATGCTTCCCTCAATAGGAAAAATATTTTATATAGGAAAAAAGTACTCATTAGTACATTGCATTCTCTCCTCTGGAAGATCCTATGTATGGCAATCAAAACTGCCAGTTTTTTCTTTTCTTTTTTTCTATGTGCTACAGGGACTGAACTGTAAATTACCCACCAAATGTAAGGCTGTATTGTGCAATTTGTCTATTTGACTTCTATTTAGTATGTTTTTACTATGTACTATATCCAGGACTGACTTCACCCTTGCAGTAGTAATTTTGCAATTATTTTGAATGCCCAGTGAGGATGTTTAATAGTATTGGCCCTATAATTAGCATTTGTGTACTCTAAACATTTCTAATGAGCTGTGATTCCCCACTAATGACAACTTTTTGAGGTTTGTCAATTAACCTATTTAACTGTATATGATACTGGTATTTTAGAAATGCTAAATATCAATCCAAATAGTTTTTATATACTAAATCAAATACCCTTAGAAAATTTAAGCTTCTGTCTAAGAAACTTTTCTTAAGTCTAAAAAATACTTTTTAGAAACATTAAATACACAATCTTAAATAGCTTTTTCTCTGATTTCTACACCTCTGTGAAAAATAAACTCAGGTACAATTTAGCCTTCTTAGTGAGAGATACAATGCTCAAAATGTTACCTTTGGATCACAGTTCTTAAACCACATGAGTAATACTCAGTCAACTGGAAAACCATTCAGGTTCATGAAATATATACAAACATTATTACATCAAGACACATGATATAACAATAGAAGTTATTCTAAATATATATATTTTGCAATTAGCTCACTCCCAGTGAGACATGGAGATGAAATTTGGTATTAAAATGACAACTAAGAGGAAAAACTTTTTTCATCATTTGTCAGGAGAATTTATATAAATTGTATTTGTTCTGCTACTTACGAAAATAAATTAAGTTTTCTGTAATACCACTCCTCACATAGGGCTTTACACTCTTCTAGGTTTTGAAATTTGACTCCTGTTTTGATTTTGAAATGTGTTTTTTTTTTCTTTGCAGATAGAAATTAGTCCTCAAAAGAATTCTTCCATCAAGTCAACATGGCAACACATACTGTATCTTTCAAAAGTTATATACACAGACAAATAACATGAGAAAGATGCAGTCTTAACAGGAAACAAATCCAAAATCTGCTGTATGTTGAAAGGTTTGAAGTCTAATCAAATTACTGAAGATCTCTTTTGTACTGAGTGATTGACAAAGTATAATCTGGGCACAGACAGATTGTCTGCTCGGCCATACATGTAGATACCTGTTATGTTTTGCTAAACAGTAAGAATTACTTTCCACTTATCTGAAATGTAAAACCCACCAAATAATGCAGTAAATCCTTGATACAGTAATAAAAGCCTAGTTGGAAAAACTGAAAAGTTATTCTCCTTTATTTATTGTTCTAAACTCTCAATTATGGTTACAAATATCTAAAAGCCAGATTCTGATCCCATGACAACTAGAGGAGTAGATCTGAAATTGATAACCCTACCAATTCAGAATGGGTACATCAATACAACAGCCCATCTCCTCTCAAATCAGAAGAAAACAATGGATATGGAAAGAAAGTTACTACTTTCATTTACAGGTAAAACATGGCTTTGATTAAAAAAAAATAGCTTACACAAGTTAAATTCAAAATAATAGCTGGACATCTTCAGAAAACATTTGACTTCACACATTAACATTTCCAAATATCTAATGGCAATATTCAGCTCAAAATAGAAATTTTGTTATTACTACTGTTACCATTATTTTTATTTTTTCTTCTAGATCCCTCAGTAATTTACTACAGCTAGTTATTCATTCCTTTATTCAGTGTTCCTTTTGCTGTTGCTGTTCTACAGAGCATCTGTAGAAATATACAAGAGATCTCGTAAAATAATTGACAGCAACTTCAACCTTTACCCAAGATACTACAGTCTGAGATTTACATGAACTTGAGGCCTGATCCTGTTAGCATGTTTGGTGAAGAGATGAGTTTACTACTTCAAGCATTCCCCCCCAGTTTCAACATCGTGATTTAAGGTCTTTGCTTGGTCAACTCAATCCTCTGGGCGTTGTTCTTTATTTTGCATTGCACAGAAGTAAGTGTACAACTATTTCACAAGCCCTCACAGCCAAGGGGGTAATATCAGGATGAAAGAGACATTGGTATGAGAAGTGTTTTGCAGATGTTTATGTTTTATCTTCTGAAGGCACAGTTATATCTACTAAAGAGAAATCAAGTGTGCCACTAGGTAACTCAAGATCTATCAAGGAGAAACTGAAAGGAAAATGTCTGCAGCTGTCCATCTCTAGATGATGTCAGTGTCTGCAAAAACATCAAGACAACTGTTTTAAGAAAACCCTAGGAACTTTCTTCTCTGAATGAGTCACTCAGGAGGAGATTGGTGGCTACCTCACAAGACTGGCCTTTAAAGGTCCATGACACAGTGAGCATGTACTGGCGTATTTGAACCCTCCTTTCCTTGTATTTCTCTTGCACCTTCATGCCCCCCTGTGCTACAAGGCACATCGTGGTGCTGATACTGGGTGTCTGTGCTAGCTGGACAAAAGAGACTCCTGACAGCTGCAAAAAAATTCTCTGGATTGACACAGGGCCTAAAAACAAACAAAACTGGCAGCAGTTACAGTATCAGTTCTTCTGTTACAGAATTGTCCCAGAGGAACTACATGAGAATACTGGTAAGTTTAATACTTTCCCACCTCTGGTTTGTGAAAAAAATGCTAAATTAAGTTTTTTTGTTTGTTTTTTAAAAAATGAACTCTTCAAAATAATACATATATATAATATATATAAAAGATCATAGCAAAGAAACATTCACAAAGCAGACTGTTACCTTGTATAATACGTGTATAATGTGCATTATACACAGCTCCCTCTCATTTAGTTGCAGATGGCCGAAATGTCCCTCCACGACAAATCAGCTCAGTGTGAATGTATCAAACACCTCCCTCTTCCTGAGTGTGGCTCTCCTCAGTCCACAAGGAAGAAGTTTTACATGAGAAAATGTAAATTACTTGCAAGAAGAACTGCTGATGTTGGAACAAACAGTTACCCTGCAGGACCTTTCAAGCTCTTCTCTGGCTGGGTTAACTGAAAAAGAAGCAGAATTGCCACACTCTGCTGTCATTGCCCAAGGTACAGCCTGAAGATGCTCCCTTCATTGGTTAATGGAGGGAAAGAAAAAGATGAAGTTTCTCCATACCTAGCTTCCTTGCCAATATCCTCTGAGGAAAAATTCCTCTGTAACACTAGATCTAGAGATTAGTTCAATTCTCCGTGTGTGAGTGAATACTATTACTGTGTTTTCTGACAGCAATTCTTAGGACACCCTCTGTAGGCCCCCCCCGCCCCCAAAATATAAGAGCCCCTGAAAGGTTCTTTTGTTCTGCAATTCCTACTTTAAGACATAATCCGTATTTTACGCCATCAGTGATTGACACAGAGAGGATTCTTACACCACAAATAAAAGATTATGGCTTAAATACTCCTAGTAATAAAAATGGAGGCCAAGGATGTATTAACAGAATTATTTCTAAATAAATTATTTCCAAAGCTTTCAATCAGCTATTTAAAGCAATATTTTGGGTTCACCCATGACCCACATTTCTTCAGCTATATCACATTTATCTTCTTTTTGTCTTTTTTCACCCCTAGGAGGTAAGAGCTAACATTTCAGAGAAGACAATAAACAGTACAGCAAATGGTGCATTACACCTTTTCCAATGTGCCTACTTTTAAGCCCCATGTGCACATTTAGAATTGTTCTGTTTAATGTTTCAAGTGGAAGACTGGCTTAGAAAAAAATATATTGGATTGGGAACAAATTCTGATTCATAACTGTAAGATGATTTATAATGAACGCTATGGGAAGCATACCAGGCAGCTTACACTTGAAACAATACCCACCAACGATTGTGAACTAACCTCTGAACATCCTTTTGAATATAGATCTTATTTGGGAGATGGCAGAGAAAGAACTTAACCATATAAACAATTGATGGCCTCTTTGAGCTGATCCTATCTCATCTCCCAACCTATTTATACTTATTTATACAAGCAGTATCCCCACTTGATGGCAGAAAAGTAAGTGCTGTTCCTGGCAGCAGAGGACCACAGCTCATTTTATCTTTTGATCATCTTTTTATTGTTCACTCAAAAGGCTCCATACATAGCTGGAGTCTTTTTTAAGACAAATGAACACTATTAAGTAAGTCATTTGAACCTACTCTTTTGAAATTCTGATACAGCCCAAATAAAAAAGCTGTAGCCACCACAGTAGCTGCATTTCCAGTTCACCCCATGCTCTGTCTGATGCAACAGAACATTAAGTGATGTCTGCTTCCTTTATGAAGCTATATGAGTTGAAAGAAAACACAGTTTGAGCTATGGAATTACTCACTATGTAAATCATAAAACAAGATTTACACAAACAGATAAAATTTCCAAACACCTAGATTGTCTCCATGTGCATTAAAATAAAAGCATGATGACTTACACTAACTAACAAGGATTCTTCTTTTTCTTAAGCCATCTTTTTCTTTTTTTATCCCCTGCTATTATGAGCATATTTTTCTGCAGTTTTAGATTTTTTGCTTAATATAAAGCTGGGTTAAATTTGTAACACATAATGATCTGTTCTAAAATCGTCTATTCCAAAAATAAAGCTGTGCTTACACAAGAGATAGTCACAGTCTCTCCCATTAGGAAAGAATCCAGTCTGCCTAATTTATGTGCTTCACTTAAGATGTTACCTCTGCTCAGAAGACAGGATGGGTGAGCCTGTTTATATAACAATATGTATGTCCTTCCTCATTCATGAAGGACCTTCACCAGAGAGGAACACCAGTGCTCTAGATTGTTCCCTCTCTTCATTGACTAGCCTGAATTCAGGTTTCTCCATAGATTGACTGATGCAATAATCCAATAAATTCAAATCAAGTGTTCATCTCTTTCACTACAAGTGTAAAAACCGGAAAAGTTTGGATACCTTGATTCATTAGGGCTGTGGCCTGCCTAGCAGTCTCCTGGGAAGTCTGGAAGCTTACAGCAAAGAAGCAATAGCAACATTATGCCTGATTTTGGCATAGCAATATAACTGGACTCCCTGAAGCAACTATGTGTCAAAACAAAAACTGCTCATATGCAAGAAATTTCTCACGAAAGTGCCCTCTCCACCAAAGTGTGAAGTACCCTGATGGGGAACACTCTCCCATGCACTGCATAAAGCCGGACCACTACATGGCCTTGAATTCAGGAGTCAGAAGACCAAGACAAGCGCAGGTATGAGGAAGCCTGGCTCTAACCTAGCAATTGGAAAATTCAGGTTAGAGGGAACCTCAACCTCTTAGTCTCAGTGATGAAGTTGATGTTGTGTCTCCAAAGCAGATTTTTCTACATATGCTGGGATGTCTAAACTGAAGCACCTTCCAGGTTAAATAGGATGGCTAAGTGAAAGTAGAGCTTGGAGAGTTAGGTAGTCCTGGAAAACAGGTAGACTGGATTGCTGTCTTGAACTTCAAGGGAAATACAGTACAGAAAGGCTATACTAATTTCCCAAAAGCTCTTTAAAGGGAATGACTGCCATCTGTGAATGGAAAAGGTAAGCTGTCGGGGCAGTCTCTCAGCCAGGGCACGTCAGTGCAGCCCCAGTGACTGCAGCGGAGCTGTGTCACTGTGCGTGATGGGCGACAGGCCTCATGGTAGGAGCTGTGTGCTGAGTCTGTCAGAGAAACGAGCTGGATCCATCAGTACTGGGCCTGAAAATCACTCTGCTTTCTCATTACTTTATGGCAGCTTTTGTGGTACTCGCTCTGCAGAACTCAGAAGCTGATTTTCTATTCACTCACTTCAACTTTTGTTTCTAATGACTTTCCTAATGAGGCGATCTCCAACACCACCCACCCACACAAATACAGAATATTCTAGGTTTACTTCAAACCATTAGCACAAACCCTGGTACCAAACAGGGTAACAGCAGCACTTAAACAGCAATTCTATTCATTGTTACAATGAGCTTCTTACTAGTTATCAGAAGTCAATTGGAGAAATGTAACGAGACAGAAACCAGCCTATTTCAAGTCACAGATGTTTAGCTTTTGCCTTGCTTATATTTCATGGAGAACATGACAGGCTTGCTAGGTGCAGAGCTAAGATCAGACATGTTCTACGAGCCTTTGTAGTACAGAAGTGAGATCTTGTCAGATGAAAGAAGTCTTGCTGCTTTCAGAAACACAGTAAACCCTGTAAAAATGAGTTCCATACAGTGTATCACTCCTCACAAGTTATCTTTTCTGGATTTATTTCTTTCCACCATAATTCATAAAAGATAGA
This sequence comes from Oxyura jamaicensis, assembly GCF_011077185.1. Lineage (NCBI taxonomy): Eukaryota > Metazoa > Chordata > Aves > Anseriformes > Anatidae > Oxyura > Oxyura jamaicensis. The sequence goes on from NC_048894.1 coordinate 143,409,758, forward strand.
GCCCTCCTGGTCTGTGGAGTTACAAACCGTGGGGATCCTGGTGTTAAAACACGACTGTCTTCTCACATGCCTAATATTACAACTAGAAGTTTTGCAAAGCGCTGGTTAGAATTTAATAAAAAAAATGATATGGAAGCTGTGTGAAAAGAAGCTTACAACGTACCAAGCTATTTTGGTTTGTTTTCCAGCAGACTTGGAGAGAAAATATATGCACCTGTTATGAATAAGAAACGTGACCCACCTTAACATTCTTATAAACATTTTCCCATCTTCTTTTACATTAAAAAGCATTTTCCCGTAGTAAGATTTTCTTGCTTAAACCCGAGAGTTTTCGCCACTCACTGCATAGCCCATAAATAATGAAAAAATATACAAATTATGTAAGATTATTAAAAAATAATGCATTGTTGCATTTCTAAGTAAATAGAAAAGAATAAATGCCTAGCGTATGTCAAGCCAAGAAGAACCGAAATACAAATAGTGAATTTTTCTATAAATACTATGAAAGGTTTGGAATTTATTTGAAAGATATATACCAATGATCAAAAATTGATACTTCTCTCATACCTACTTTCTATTTCGATTTCTAATAAACTTCGTAACTTCAAAATTAAAAAAAAAAATGGTTCTTTTATCACTCAGTGCTTTCAGAATTCCAAAGCAATATATGAAAGCGCTACTTTTCTTTTCCAATAAAGTAAAATTAACTTAATTTGAAAATCCTCAGGGCAGTAAGAACATTATTTTTCTTCACTACAAATCAACCCAACTGTTTCTCAGTATTTAAGAACTACCTTTAGATTTTAATTTGAAAATCCAAGCACTCCTCCTGTTTTTAAATCCATTAATTACACTGTTCTTTATAGTTATGCTATCATGGAGCACCACAGTTAGATACTGAAACTGAAATAATTTTCATCTACTGACACATTCATTATCTACTCATTAAACACTGCAGAATTCAAAGATGAGTGCAGGAATTTATGAAAAAGATAAGATGAAACAGTTTTTTTTTAAAAAAGGAAGTGCACTTGTCAAGAAAGTTTGCATCTGTCTATATAGAAAATACTGAGAAGTCCTGGAAAAAAAAAAAAAAAAAAAAAAAAAATTATTTCATTTTAGTGTCATTAAGGAACCACTTTAGCACAGGCAATTTTTCACACTGCACTGTTTTTAAATTTATATTGCCATTTTGGTAACTATACTGTGGTTTCTAAAATGACAACGTGAAAGAAGTAAACCCATGTCCTTAAGTACCAGGTGACTTTCAATCGTTGCCTCCAAAGCTGATGAACTCCGCTTCTATTGTCTGATCAAGACTTCTAACTGTGAGAGTGAAGAGGGAGAAGGGGAAAACTTACAATCTGTGCCACATCAAGAGAGCTGTTAAGCACAGTGCCACAGGAGTTGTTTGTGCCTTTCATATTCAAGGTAAACTACAGCACTTTCCAAGTAATGAATTACTTCTTGTCCGCAGGCAAAGTGAAGAGTGGTATAAATCTCTTGTGTGCATGTAGCACACTAAAGCCTGTTTAAGAATTTAGTTTAGCAATTTACAGAACATCTCTGGTGACTTCAAGGGGATATTAAGGCATGTAGATCATTGTAAAGATCATAAAAACACAACAGAGGTACAAGAGGAGAGAAGTCCCCCATAGCACCATGATTTCTTTAGTTCAGCTTGAGCAAACTCTAGAAGATGATAAAAATTTGTACCATGTATTTGTACCACTGTAGTGCTGGCCACCTCACCAGGGCAGTCTGCATCCAGCCAAACAGATATAGCCTGATTCCAATGCCTGCCTCCTTAAGGTCCCCAAAAGACATCACCTACATTTCAAAGCTGTTCAGTAACTTTTGGTAGCAGGAAATGCACAGGAACAGCACAACTGTCATTAGCTGCAAGAGAAGTTTGAGGCTGACTTTAGAGGAGCAGCTCACAGCATACTTCACTCTGCTGCATTTGGCAATGAACAATCTATGGCAACTTTTTTCTTTTCATCTGATGTAGAAGAATGCTTAAAAGGCAGTGATATAGTTGTAACTAAATCATAACCTATTAAAAAAGATTATTGTTATTTTGAGATGGAGTATCTTCTCTGAATCCAGAACAGACAGTCATAGCAGCACCTATAATGGGTGCAGGATTAGAAGGCAATGCAGAGCTTTGCTTTCTTTCTCTTGTCATTAAGAGCCACTTCAATGACTCAATATTCAGGCAGACACGTGAAGTCACATTCTAACTCCGTACACTTGCAACTGTTCCTATTTATTTGAGACTGCTACTAAGCCAAGTTCATCTTTTTTTTTAATTTTTTTTTAAATCATGACAGTATTGTGTATGTCTAGATGTGCATTTAAGCATCCCTTTTTGAAACTTTTTTAATTTATCATTTCAGCCCAGAATAAACCAACAGTCTTATCCATCACTTGCATTTACCACCAACTGCATTTGCAGTGAAATAACAAGGGTATACTACAAAGAGAACAAAATCACTTCCACTGCCCGTTAAGGAAACTAGAATTAATTCCACTGATCTGCACTCAACCATCTTTAATTAAAAGATCATAAGCATATAAGTGGCTTTGATTTCTTCTTCTAATGTCCTCCTCAATTATTTATTGAACTCACCTTCTCACATCTGTGCACATTTTTTCTACTAGATGGGTATAAAATATAAATGTTGTTACACTTTTGAGTATTTCCAACTGCAGCACAAATGATATTAACCCCTTATTCAACTTAAACAAATATACATACTAGCCAAAGTAAGGCTAAATAATGCTATGACAAACTGAACATGCAGAATATAGCTACAAAGCCATTTGAACTTTTGAAATGTACTTTAAGATTTATCTACCCGATACCTGAATAATTGCAAGAAAGCTTCCATGTTAGCTTTTATAAGGATTCAGTCCTAATACTACAGATTCACTGTGCTAAAGCATAGCCTCAGAAGATTCTCCTCCATGGATGAGTAGGAATGAAGTTTATAGGAACTTATAATGCATGTTCTTAGTAAGTGTGAATACTGACCTATATACTGGAAACCTCTAGAAAGAACCCAATAGTCTGTCCTAAATGTCAACTGAAAGCAAGTCTCCAATTGTATTTTCCTCCTTATAGCATTTGCAGATATTTACAGATAAACAGCTGCTAAAACTTTCCCATATATGTCTGTTTCCATTATTTGTTTTATCATGTAAACAATGAACGCTACAAAACCCTTACAGTATGCACTATGCAACATAACGCCTCTATATACTTCTTTAGTTTCCTTTTATAAGCATTCCTCTGATTTTAGGCTATGCAAGAATACATACTTTTCCATGTTAAAAAATAGTTCATTTCTACCCTTAACGTAAAAAAAAGGGAGAAAAATTAAACTGGTAATCACATTCACATCTCTGAAATGTTAATCCAGGACTGCAGCATATCTGTTCTATCACAAAAGATCTCTGAAAACCCTTACTAAGTAAAGCCAGAGTTCTGAAGTGTACAAAGTTAAAAGAGCAAAAACAGCTCACCACAGTATTTATTATAAACAACTGCCTTCTGAAGATGGAAAATCAATATCTATGTGCAAACAAAAGTGTTCCGTGGAAAATGTTACAGAAAAGTGAGCCCCCTTTCATTACAGAACACTGGAAGTTCCTCTCCATCTCTTTTCTTTTTAGTGTGGATAATTCTATTTAAAAGAGCATGTGTGCTTGCATCTGCACAGAAGCTGAAAAACAAACCATGAAAAGTTCTGGATGGCAAATTGTAGGAGTTTTGTTTCTATGAGTATGGGAGAAGCTGTGTAACTTAATTTCTCTTCTTGGAGGGGTGGGATGGAAAGAAAAGACGAAGGAAGGATTTCCTTGTATTCTGAAATATAGCAAAAAGCACTACAAACAAACAAAAAAAATGGGCTTGTTACAGTTTCAGCAAGAGTTGAAGCTTTAGCAAGAGCTAGTAACCACATACAAAGTTACTTTACTGAATGAATATCCCAAATCTTTCACTCGTATCTCACAAACAAATGAAAGGGAACTGTATTCAAGTACACAACCATCCCTTTAAATACAAGAATCCCATGATGAAATGCTTTAACTCACAGTAGATGCACACAGAAGAGCTTGAGATTTTTCTTGAGGTCACTGGTCAAGAAACTCAATGCTGAACATCATGCTATTCTCCTAAATTGTTCATGTGACAAAAAACATCTCTCAGAAATGGCATCTACTATTTAGATGTCACAACCTCTTGGAAGTCCAAGAACTGAAGACAAAAGCATCGCTTTGGGAAAATTTCATTCCACTCCTGGTACTGTGGTTCCAGTATTTGGAAAAAGTGCATTAATTGGAACTGGATATCATTGGAACTAGATTGATCAAATGAAATTTTGGTATTTCTATTATATTGTTTCCTAAATTGCTTGTTTGCACACTTAAAGTCACCATATGCAATTTGAAAAGCACTCTGCTGGTATCTTGAGATCAAAGTAAAGACCTGTTCCTTTTCCTTGGCCCTAAATGACAGTTGTCATTTCTGCATTATTTTATCCAGTACTAGCTCTATTTTCAGGACAAAGAACCTGTTCTGCATTCATCAAGATTTCAGTTAAAACAGAAATCATTCTAGAAGTGTCTTTTGGATCTAAATGTGTTCCTCCCCAAAGCTGTATATCTTCCAGAAGTTTGGAGATATTAATTTGGGATTCAGAAACCAGAAAACCCTCCTATAAAATTTACAGAAATATTGAAATTTAAAGAAAACTATGTATAAATACACACGTGCATATCTTTTCTACTTAAACAGTTTTTTCCTACTTTCTGTTATGTGGTAGGATTTCAATTTTTTCTGTGAAAGGTTCAGTTTTGTAAACCTGTTGAGCTTTTGCCCTGCTACACAACTAGCATATATGAGTAGCTTCTTATTATACCTGGATTTATCAACCATTTATTTTGATGTGACAGATGATTACTTAGCAGTAACAAATGCCAAGTGGGCAGAACTCTATTGAACAAGAAATTACGGAGGCCAGGACTGTCCTGAAATGCTGATGCTTTTCTATTCTCACCTTTTAATTCGCTGCCCTTCACCTTGCCCAGGTGCCAATCAAAATACAGTCCCTCCTGAAAGCTGAAGTTCATTTACCAACTCTTTCATTCTTTTACATGAGATGCTGACCTAAGCTGAACAAAACTGCTTTCCCTGATCTCTATGTGCTTTTGTGCATATTTGTTCACCTTCAGCATGATCCCTTCTGTAGGAACTGCAAGCAGTACATTTAGAAGAAGTGGAAAAAACAGATCCAGGAAAGGATAAAAGAGAAGAGGAAAAGCCCTAGACAGGAGAAGGCTCTGCAGAGAGGCTAGCCCCATTCCCTCCTTGAAAGACACCAAGTGATTCTTTACCACAAGATACTGTTCTCTTTTTTGCAAGTATCTTAACTGTACAACTCAAACTTGTTAAGAAACCATAAAGAACAATGTGCATGCTTCTAAGAGTCTCTGTAATAATCCCTAACATGATTTTTCCCAGGATAAGTCTGCAATCGTTTAAGAATGCCCATCATAAAAATCAGTGAGCTGCAGTGAGACAGCCGCATTACCACCCATGATGTAGGTAGCTCCATGCCACCATTCAGCATGACACACATTTTATGCATATAGTTGGCCTATCATCCACACCCTGCTGCTGAGTTGAAAAATGCCCAGTGCCAACACTTTACTATGCCAGTGGAAATACATTTCTTTGGCTCATTTTCACTTTACGCAATCTCATAAAGTGGTTTTAAGTAAAGAGTTTGGGACAGCAGGGAGATTGAATAAAGCTGACCAATTCTGCTAACTCTGAATGTGAGAGAAGGGGGGAAATAAATTTAAAAAGAAAATAAGCATTTTGCCAGAAATTACACTGGGGCTGTGTTTCATATGCAGACATCAATACAATCAGTTTCTGTTTACTCTTCCCATTGATATAAGTTCCAATACTATATTTTTCTGTGTTTGAAACTTCCTCAAAGTTAAACAGAGCTAGATATATGAAATAGATGTGAGCTCAGTCTGCCAATGATTACTCAAATATACTCATGTATTTCTCAAATACATGAGATTAATTTCATACATTTTTAATGCTCTTATTAACTCTGTTATTGACACTTTTTCCCCCTGTATTCAAACTAATACTTCTAAGGGATGGGCATTAAGTGCCAAGCCTTAGAGCCCAAGCAAGACGTTAATTTCTGACAAAGCTATGGGAAAGTAAACCCGCACAAAAGTACCTCTCCTTGCCTGCAGCTAGACAGACAGCACTAGGGCTACTGTAGTTTACAGCAGCCCTACCAAATGCTGATAGTTGCTCCAGTTTCTACAAGCCCTGTTGCGCTCTATAATCCTGCTCATGAAAACGATCTGAGATGCAGGGAGGACTCAGATGCCTGTGTGGGCTGCCTTTATCCAGCAGGTTCCCGCAGGTCGGCGCTCCACGGCGGAGGGGAGTGGATCAGCTCCTTCCCCTCCTACAGGCAACCAGCAACATTTTGCTAAAGGCAGTCCCACATCAGTGATTCCACAGCCTAACGTCACCAAGGTTGTAGTGTAAAGCAGTAGCACATCCTAAATTAAACACCACATTTGAGAAAAGAAAGGGGAAAAAAAAAAATCAGATATCTCTCACAGGAGATTTTCCCAGCCTGCTCCTTGGCTCCCCCCAAAAAAACATATTCTATCATTTCATTAACAAAGCCAAGGAGCTCATGCTGTGGCATCTCATCGGAGGGCACTGGAGTTAACAATGCAAGTGTGAGCTCCAGTGGCCATGGCAACAGTAGCTAATTCTTCTTCCCAATCAGGGTGGCAATTCTCTCCCATGGCTTGAATCAGTTACAAAACAAAATACTCTCAAAGACCTTTCAGAGCCAATAGCCTTGCAGCTAATCTGCTAATAGGAAATAATCTGCAGCTAATATACACATTCCAGGGCAGCAGTGTGTTTTCTTAATACTTTGTTACATGGGCCTCTTTCCAAAGAAAGCACAGCAAAGAATAGAAAACAGACATTCATTAAAAATAGCATAATACTACCTGGCCACTATTAATGCCTGAAACGTGCTGCAACTTGCATGGCTCTTAAATGGTGATTTGGAGAGGCAGCACTAGATAGACTGAACACAATGCAATTAGATCAAAAAAAGTTACATACAGGATTAGTTAACAGCTAGTTCATGTGAAAAATCAGACTTGAAATGATTTCCACATTTCTCTCTTTTCATTTGGCCTTAATTAAAGGATCCATTAATAAAAGCACTGAGCCTACAAGTATGTGCCTCAGCAATATGCCATCTAGATGGATACAAGAAAACAGATACTAATAAACGTACACTAACTGTACACTCATCTAACTGTGTGCTGCAGGTTTAGACACACATTCTGCTGCCTGGGGTAAACACATGAGGAAACATCAGAAACAGGCAGCGGGTGAGAGAGGCGTGCTGCAAAACTAGTTATGAATCACCCATTCCGTATCAGTCGTGTCAGGAACACTTCACAGCATGGCTTACTTTGAATTTAGTAAGAGTAGGACTACACTTTTGAAAGCCTGAGTGTTATCAACTGGAGTTTCATGTGGTACAGGTCCAGACACAGAGAAAGGCAGGGTGAGCTCCGGCCTGCTTGGGACATAGCAGTTACCATCTCGTGCATGCAGTTAAAACATAAAATCAGAGATGCAGCACTGCTGTTGGATTAAGGAAGGGAGAATTACACCCACATCCCCAGCAAGCCTAAATGCTGCCAGTGGAGGTGGCTGTGACAGCAGATGACTCTCCCAGCTTCACAACCATCTTTGCTAAACACGTGCAGCCCAAACCACAACATCTGCACCACCAACATGCTTCAAGTGAAAACAGAAATCTCCCGATGCTTAGGTGTACTTTATTAAACTTATTACCATTGCATATTACTATTATATTTAATATTATTATAATATAGTATGATATTCTGTAATTATGCCATACTTTTCTTTCTTTTCCCTGCCAGTGGTAAAGCCAAGGAAACCTGGTCACTTCAGACTGCTGCACAGGCATCGAGCACAATTAGCAGGCTGACTGGAAACTCTTGGGAAGACTGAGACAGACAGAAGTGACTAATGCACTGTTTAGTGCAGTGCAGGCTGAATGTCTTCCACTATCTCCTATGATTTTAGAGACATCTCTGGTTCAGGCTATTAAAATATTTCATTTCTAGCCCCATCTGTTAACTTTCTGAAACTCTCATTAACCAAGGTGACATTTCATAGATTTTCTCTTGTTCCTGAGATGACTGTTCTTCACTGTAACTTTAAGCTGTACTATATAAAGTTTTTGTGTCTGTATATAATATAAAAGCTGTTTTCTTTTAAATGAAGAGAAGAAGAAATACATCTCTCCATTATGATCTTATTTTATTGAAAACTGCTTGACTAATGAGATGTGAATGGGAAAGCAGCTCTATGTAACAGGCAAATAATTTTAGAAGCAACAAGTTTTTTCAGATGTTCAACTTACATCTGTTATGGAACTAACCAAGTCAAAGGCCTCTAAAAACAGTAGTTCTCCCAGTATAGAAATAAAAAGAGGGATGGTTTAAGAAACTTTGGGAGCATGGCTAACAGAAAAAGACTTCCTCTACCTCTGTGGCCATCTCCTTTACAGAGAAATGCTTTTGTCTCTATCTCAAGATTTCATGTCATGCTATCTATTTCTGAAGTCTTTCATTCCCCCAGTCAATTAGACAATTTATGAGAACCAGTGAAAACTGGTTGCTTATGGATATGTGTCTAATGATTAACAGTGAGCTCCTCTTACAGTCGGGGTGTTTCTAAGAGCTTCTTCCTGTACGAGTTCCCTTTGAAGTCACACCGGGAGCCCATGCTGCACGCCCACGGGCAGAAAGCTCGCAGGACAGGACCACTTCACGCGGCAGCCTGTTCCCATATCCTGGAAGTCACAGGAACATTATCTGTGCATCTGCAAAATCCAGCTGAAACAAGCTGAAGGGCTGAGAAGTTGTTTGGTAAGAACAGGAGGAGCAGAAATGACTGTACAGACAGATGCAAACACAATTCTCTGCATAAATACAAGGACAGGATTGCATAAAGCTGTGTTACAAAGTATACGAGACCAATGCACTGTGAAAAATCAAATTTTGCTTGACCTTGCTCGGAGCAAGAGATTTTGCTGCTGTTCAGCAGTTTACATGTCAGTGTTTTGTATTTGGTGATAGCTGTTTTACAGGAACTGACAAACTTCATATTTTACCTTTGTGTGTTTGTTTGTTTATCTTATTCTGGTGCTGTGACTCAATCCCACCCTCTGTTAAAACAGTCTGAATCATTCCGAGCACACTCCACAGAGAGAATGAGACTTCAATAGTGGTCAGCGCTAACCTACTTCTTCTCTCTAGCCATTGGCACAGTAAGTACAAGCTCCTTGATTTTGATGGAGAAACAAACAGGTCATTTGCTGAGGGCTCTTGAAATTCCAGCAGAATCTCCAAACAGGTTGAACACACCGCACTCACTGCTCTTGATCCCTGACAAACTCAGAGCGTCTGGTATCTGTTTATCTCGATACATATTTTAAAGAGTTGCTTGAATAGAAAATTGTGCAAATAGGCAAAAAGAAGAGGAAGAAAAAAAGAAATAAAACCCCCCTTTCATCCCATTCTGACTTTCCCCTAGTTCTGGGTGGTGATGGTTTGGTCCACAGCTCCCTGAGTCACTGTGCCCTGCAAGTCTTTACTTGGTGAGAGTCCTCCATGAATATTGCCCATTTTTCAAAAAAACAGGAGGGAGGCAGGATAAAAGAGAGAAAATAAAAGCTGAACCCTTTAAAGTTACATGATTTTCAGCATCGAGAAGTGCTTTTATTTCTCTTTAAATCAGTTTTTATAATTTGAGTTGTCATGACAACATGATGCAACACTTCACTACCATGACAATCTGACAACTTTCAAAAACAGTAAGTGCTGTTTTTACTCTGTTTTTCAATCGCTCCCAAGGAAACAAGCTGTTATTTACTTCTGTGACGAAACTCATACGATACCATAATGGATCCAATGTCAAGAAAAATTAAAGCATAGAATGGGGGAAACAGGAATGGAAAATGTGCTTTTGTGTACATAATTACTCCATAAAAAGTACACATTTTTTCCGCTCTCTTATCCGAATTCACCACCATAACTTTGCTCATTTCCACCTACGAATTCGTGGACTTTCTCCTCAACCCAACGATGACCGGTCCTTGCTTAATCGTAAGATCCTCACTGACTCAAAAATGCTCTGGTTTCTTACTAGCAATTTTATTTGGTGGTTTCATGCTTGGTTGTGTCCCAGCATTTGGATACTACACAGTATTACTATTACTGTTAATATTACTGAAGTAAATGAAATCTCTGTGTGACCATGAGTTAAATACAATGGAGTGATATATTTGCAAATCCCATCAACTTATGTGAGACTTGTGTGTAAATTCTATGGGGATAATAAATCCACTGGCTAACTCTCTGCTAGACAGAGCCAGGAAATGTTTCCAGACACTGGGACTTGGTTATCAATATTATTCAGCTGTGGAAAAAAATCACTAGGATGACACCTACTCTGTCTAGCAAAAACAATTCTCAGGAGTTAGCATGGACCAAGGACCACTCCCAGAAAAGCAGCACGGATGCAACCACCCTGTTCTGGAAGCTGAGATAGTTTAAAACTACTAAAATACGGCAGCTGGCCTCAGTAGTATGGGATGATCATTAGGATCATTTTCTGAACCAGACAGACATAGCCATTGCTTTCCTAGCAGCCTTTTTCTGAGGAATATGAAAAAGTTCAAAACACTTGACATCAAAATACACTGTGTTAAAGCCCCACTTCATGCACAGGTGGGTATGATGGAGGCTCTGTTAAAGCACAGAGAGGCATGTATAGAGCTCACACTCCCAGATCCAACTTAAGTGTGAGAACCTGTTATCTAAGGCTTGTGTCCAGGTGAATACTCAATACGGCCTCAGTGGGGTTTCCTCATAGCTGCCTTCCATCCAGTTCCAGCCCCTCACCAGCATTCAACGCCTGGTCACAGCCAGGGAGATGGTAAAGAACTGAGGGACCTTCTGCCCAACACAGCACTGCAGTGTCTTTGAGCAGCAGTGGTCATTCTTTTAAACAAATGACAATGTACTGGGTACTGATGCTGGAGCATGACTTTTAGGACACTACAGTTGAAAAACTGCCATGTTAAAATTACATATATATATATATATATATGTAACCAGTATTTTTGGCAGCAAAGGTATGTCTGTTTGATAGCATTAATACCTAATTACAGAAAATGAATCATCATCAAATTAGCGAAGTCTCATGACTAGTATTTTACCTCCCCATTTAAAAGATTTCATGCAGTTTTGCTACCCTATTCAGCAGTTTAGTGACAATTATTTACCCACATCAGGCTCACAGAAAGGCAAACTAAATCAGAGATTTCAGTGCTTCATCTTTCTTTTTATAAGAGGTCATGACTTCAGTTTTCAGCCTGCCTCAAAGATAAGAGCTCACTAGGAGAACTAAAGAGTAGTTAAAAATCAGCTGCATCCTGGACAATTTAATCCATCCATCTCTTGCTTTTCTGTAAGGGAATCTTTCCACTGATGTCAGTATAACCTAAACCAGAGAATAAGCACATTATGCATAAGTTCTTGATTAAAAACAAACAAAAAAAAAAAAGAAAAAATGACAACAACAACAACAAAGACCCACCCAGACTCCAAAATCCCACACAGTTCTAATTCCACATCTTTATGTCTCTATTTATTGCAAGTTCCTGTTGACAGGAACAGATATAGGCTTTGTTTCCATTGGTATCTTATTAGCAAAACAAGGTTGCCAAAAGCCAAAACAGTTCGAGATGTTGTTTCACAGAAGTTGCCTATAAACCAACTTTTGTTTATGTTTATCAGTTATGTATGTGTATGTTTTGTCACACAGGCCTGAAGTCAGGATTATCTTGCATTTCTTCTCTTTATAGGTGACACCTAATAAAAACTACGGCACTTTCTGCTCTATACTCTCAAAAAACACATTATATAATAACAGTTGCTCTAAATCACAAGCTTAAGCATTACTACTCTAGGCTCCAATTTCTTGTCAAACCAGGGTGATGTTTATTATTTTACAGCCATCTCGATAGGTACAAGCAACCTGACTGCAACCTGTCTCTGTCACTGCTCACAACTACTGGTGGCAATTGCTTCTTAGGAAATTGCTTGGTTGGAGGCTTGCTGATCTCTCACTGTGCAGAGATAGCAGAGGACGGAGCAGAGGGAGAGGAGGTGACATTTATTGCAGAGCAGGAAGGGAAAGTGGGGACTCGGGAAAATCATCAAGTTTCTGAATGGCAGAACAGCAACTAGAGTGAGAAACTTATATGCTGGGAACCTGCATTTTGACCCCAACATGTAGAAAGTGGAGATACTCATAGGCACCATCCAGACAGTAATTTGAACTAGTTGGCCGAAGTGCAGGCGATAAATCATTATTTAACATGCTCTGCAGAACCATGAAAAAAAAGTGGAAAGGACAAGTTGTATGATGACACTTTATTAGTAGCAGATAAATTGGTATGACCTGGGCATATTTCTAGACATTTCAATACTCATATGCAGTTTCAGTAGTGGTCTGTTATTAACCTCAGGCTGCTTCCATGATAAATACTGACTTCTCTTTTCCATGAAATGTTCTTAACCAATTAGAGGGAGAAAAGTGATTTTTTTTTTAACTCACCTCTTAAGAAACAACCCCAAATAGAGAAACTAGCAATGATGCACAATGGACAACCACCTATAATTTTAACCTCAGTTGTGTGATGGATCTGTTCCCTATTAAGAGCTTATTAGGGAGCTGCACAATGTACCTGGTAAGTTTTAGGGCAGTGTGAGGATGACGGAGAAAAAGCAAGAGGGAGAGGAGGTGACATCTTGATTGAAAGTGGAAGTACAGAAAAATTTGTATTGTCTGAAGAGGTTTCATCCAGAGAAATGTGGACAAGTGATTTAGTGGTGGGGAGGGAGGAGGTCAGCCGGGGTTTTTTGTCCTTTCAGAGCTCGTTGGATTGGAAAAAAAATTATCCATTCTTCTAGCCCTGTACTTCATAGACTCTTGCTTTAGCTCACATTTACAAAAATATTTACTTTAGAATCAAGTAAACATCCATCTCACAGAAATGTTGTAAAATATAAGTTAGCAAACTTTATGAAGATGAATTATATGAATATGCTTAGATGCCACTTAAATGTGCAAATATACCTGTCCCTTGCATACATTTGAAGCAAAAATTCAGCACGTTTTGTGGGGAAACTATGTTAAGGAAGCACATAGCACATTTTGGTACTACTACTAGAATTTAAACTTTAAGGATGTAAAAATGACACACATTACCAGGAATGAACATTTGATGAATTATCATTCCTCAGGAAGACATGTATTCATTGTCTTTCCTATCAAATGTGTTTTGTTTGCAGCAGTGGACCCACAACTTCCCTTTACTTTAGGTGTTTTTCTGAACTATTCGTGACATGACATCAGCATGATTCATGCTTCAAGAAAGAACAGGAATAGCAAGAACAGCAATGTCACAAAACAAGCGCATTTCCCCACATTTTGAATAAAAACACAGACAAATAATTTCTTATTCCTTTTAACACTGACATTTTACATTATACTTCCAAATGGACCTCTTAATATCATAATACTTGTAAACCTAAACTTATGTTGAATGTCACTTTTACAGTTGTAATAAGAACAATACGTAAATATAACCAAAGTTAATACCTGACCTCTTAAAGTTAAAATACTTTTGTAAAATTTATTTTGTGTAGAAGAGCAACACTGTCAAACAGCAACATAAATAATTTAAAGATATAGCATACTACATATCTCCTAATAAATTCTGGACTATTAAGTATGTACATACACACATCTTATCCAAAGTTCTTTCTTGTCTGTTCTACATTAAAAGTATCATGACACTTTTGTAAGAGGTTTGCCATGAAGTGCTTAAGAAAGCTTTTCCTTCGGCTGTATTCTGTATTTGTTTGAGACCCCATTTCAGTCAGGCTGCTATAACTGTGCTTTGAAATGGAAGCTAAGAAAGAAGGTACAATATTGGCAGTACTGTATCAGTAGGGCATCTTGAGTTTGCTTTCCTTGTATTTAAGGCAGAAAGTCTGAAGTTGCTACAAGTTGTCGCAAACGTTACATCTGACAGCATTTAGTGAGGCTGTCAGTTTTCTGAAACTATAGTGCATACACTGTAAACACTTGAGAGTGCAAATGCTTTTTCTAACATTCAATTCGTAGCAAAAAAAAAAAAAAAGATGAACGTGTTTAAAGGGGAAGTATGATAATATAAATAAATAAATATTAATCATCATCATCATCAATCTTGCAACGGTTTCCCACAGAATTTGTTGAGAAGGTACAGAAAGGCTGCTGATGACCTGTTTAAGGATTTCCTTCTTTTTAAACTGAAAGTCACTTAAAGAAATTATTGTATAAACCTACTGTGTCAAATATAATCAAGTTGATTGGTAAATATTAGTGTGTTTTTCTATCACTGGAATTTGCAGCAGAAGCAAGTATGTAGGATACATGACGTGCAATACCAAAAAAAAAACCTGCGGCTGAAGTTGCTTGAATAATTTATTTCACTTAACCCAAACCATGAGTGCCAAGCTTCATCACAAGGCAATCACCACTTCCCATCAAAAACTTTGCATGTTGCAAGGATGTAGGTTTTAAGATACTTCCATGTCCAAGAAGTGATATGCTAAAGTTTTCCATCTTGGAGAACATTTACAACCAGCAAGGGTGGACAACCCTAAGTCATATACATTTAATGCAGTAATCTTTTTTATTTATTTATTTCTTTTTTTTTATGCAGCATAACCTCTTCATCTCAGGAATAGGTTTATCTTTGCATATTTGGAGTGACTTTTACTGGACAGTCTCTAACTGATCACTGATAATTGCTTGGATGAAAAACTTAGTATGGACTTGGATTTGCAATGGAGCTCAGCTCTCACCGATGCCCCCAAAATCTGGCTGCCCGTGCCTGTGAGTAGAACATAATTCAAAATCTAGCACCTTATCTAGGTGCCCCAGAGCCATTTTGAAAAACTGGCCTTGATCCCAGCCTGTCTCACTCTACTTTGATTTTCAGAGCAAGAAACTCTACCACAGTCATTCAGTCACAGTCACATTCATGTGTCCAAAACATGCTTGCCCCTTCCCTTGTACAACTCCCTCCTCCTGTGCTTATCTCAACGGCAGCCATTTTCTGTTCCTTTTGCAAATTTGCACCTCATTTCAGGCTGACTTAGAACTAAGTAAAATTGAACACAGATTGGGAGCAAAATCTTATCTTAAAAAGCAGAGACAAAAGAATATTTGTGATTTTTTTCAGCCATTTGTTTTCAACCACCCTTTTTTTCATCCAACTGCAATGCTAGCATTTCAGTGCTACTGATACACTGACATTCCTGCCAGAAAGGCAAGGAATGGCCAAGCTGCCTTCCTGTCTGCTTTCCTAGGAGGTACAGCATTGCATTCACAAATTGTCAGCCCGTTTTCTTGAGATAGAATCCTGTGGCACATTCGTTTGCACAACAGATACAAGTCCCTGTTCCCTAAACCACAGTGTCAGAGCTGTTTGTATTTAATGTGTGTGTGAGACGGGTTCGTTACTATTCCCCACTGTCCCCCCATCAACTAATGCCATTACCTGGCAACATGTCACGTAATTCCAAAAACAGTGCTCTACCTCCA
The DNA here is from genome assembly GCF_011077185.1 of Oxyura jamaicensis. Classification (NCBI taxonomy): domain Eukaryota; kingdom Metazoa; phylum Chordata; class Aves; order Anseriformes; family Anatidae; genus Oxyura; species Oxyura jamaicensis. The sequence goes on from NC_048894.1 coordinate 143,425,599, forward strand.
ACACCACCCCAGAAGATTACCTCAATGAAGCACTTACTAGTACATGATCTTAAAGGTTAGATCTCCCATGAGGGAACATTCCTTGATATTAGCCAAGCCATCAGACTAACAAACACTTTCTATAGTTTTAACATATGGATTACATTTGAACTGACAGTAAGTTTTCCTCGGACTGATAGCCTGCCGCCCCCATTCATGATTGTGCTTATGGGGCTCTTTTAAGCACCGCTGCCCTGAAATGAACTCCTACTATTCCTACAGGATTTCACACCAGCCAATTTAAATATTTTAATAACGAGTAAAAAGTTTAAAATGAAGATAAAATATTGTGTCAAGCCACAGACAGTGCTGACAGTTCAGAAAGAAAATGCTTTCTTTGCAACATCCGTGAGCACATCTGTGTCTCTAGGCCATGCTGTAGCTCTGGATTGCTCAGGATTCCCTGTCTCCCTCTCCCCCCATCCAAACCAAGCCTCTCAGCAGATGTGCAAACCAAAGAGCCACCGAGCCAGAAACAGCCACAGGCCAACCCCACAATCTGTGACTGGAGGTCCTGCTGGAGGTCAGAGAGCGGTGGCCTTGCCCAGAGAGGCCCAGGCCATGTGCTGGTGGCAGCCACCATGGTCCCTGCTGGTACGTTTCTAGGGAGCCCCAGAGAACTTCTCGGTCCCAAAAGCATCAACACAACTTTCCCCAAAAAAGGTGTTTTCCTTGGAAAGCCATCTCCCCAGGGTAAGGAGAGCCGGGTCAATGCTCAGGAATACCTGCAAACTACATACTCTACTGGCATTTACCCGGGAGGGCATTTTTCAATTCAAGCTCCCTTGCCTCTGAAGAAAACACAGAGCTGATGTTAAAGCTCTGAACCTTCTCCAGCCTGTTTGAGCTTTTTTTATGTAGAGTTAAAAAGCAGGCTAACAGATTCTCCCAACATCCACCATGTTCTGGCAGAAGGAAATGCTTCAGATTTCATGCTTATTTGGGTTTCTGAGTGCCAGTCACTGTTTCTGTTTTTATTTATTTAATAGCTATCTGAAAATAAGAAACTTAGCAACATGTTGTGTAGCTGATTTGGCTGATAATGCCTTTTTTTTTTAAGCTCATTTCCTGCTTTAGGAGAGCATGGTAACAAAACTAGGTATTTTTACTCTACTAAGACAAGGCACTGCATTAAACCAAAGGAAGAAAAAAAATGTTGAAAAGGAAAAAAAAAAAAAAAAAAGAAACCTACAGCAAACTGATGAACAGATTACTTGTTATCTTTAGATTCAGTTTCATGTATCCCCCTTTTTTGGATATTTTATTATTAACTAAAGTAAATTCAGCTGTGCACAAAAATTAGAAAATGATACATAAAGGCAGAAGCTAACTAAACTGAGCTGATACAATTCTTTCTTTTTGGGGGGGGGGGGGGGGGGCCCCGGGGGAGGAGGGAAGATTTAATTGTGAGGGGCTTTAGCCAAGAAGAACAAGAATAAAAACACAGAATTGTATCTAACAAGAAATCTAACTAGCAAAAATAGTTTTTAATGTAAAAAGCAAATTAAAAAGCCAGAAAAAGCCCTAATTGCTTCTCAGCAGTGATATAACTTGCTTCAGTGAATATTGCCATGTCTTATAGCTGAATTCTGTAAACATTTTCTGTGCTGATAGAGAAGGGTGCACTTTACATTCCTTTCTCAATATGGTAAAGCTGTAACTTATACCTCTGACTTATCACAGCATTTGGAAACACATGTTTTCCCCTTATTTGGTAGCACAGAGCATCTGGAAAGGAAAAGGGACATACCTCACAGCACCAACTGTGAACAACTAGCACAGTAGACCTGCCTAAAAAAGTTGGCACAGCACCTAGTTTGAGCAGGATATAAAGCAAAGCTGCTGATGTGCCTACCACTGCAGAGTATCTGAAACTCTTCAAGTGTCTAGAGGAAAAGGTGCAAGAGAGGATGGAAGGACTTCTGCACAACATTTAGCATTGAGCTGAGGGTTCAGCTGCGCACCTTGCTGCTGGCTTCCTGTGAGCCAGCACCCAATTTTCCAGTTCCCAGAGCAGGTTGTAACATACCAAAATAAATTGGCAGCTATTTTTCAGTGAAAGGTAGAATAAGGAGGAAGACTGCCACCACTGAGAAGCTGAAATTCACACTGTGATGCACTCTTACCCTTCCCAGAGAAGGCAATGCAGGGAAGGGAAGGGCTATGATATTTTTTTCATTATAAAGGACAGAGTCCTAGGGCAGCTCACTAGCTGAATTCAGCATGGTCTCAGCTGCTAAAAATATGTGAGTAAGGTAGATCTTAGGAATCACAGTACCAAATTCAGTACCCTCAATACCCTAAATGCTGTGTTTGGGGTAGCTAACCACCATGGGTCCCAGAATTGGTGATCCTAAAGCTCAGAAACGGAATCAGAAACATTCAGCTCTGAACAAGTGCTGGAAGCTCTGAAGTTTGGCCACTCTGAGCAGCTCTGCACCAATTTTCTCATCTGAAAGTTCATGATCTCATGAGCCTCCCTCTAGAATACTAGAATAGTTCTCCCTCTTCCAAAATCTGGCTTTGATTTCTAAGGTGCGGAATAAGAAGTAATCATTTAGTGGGAAAACCTCTAACACAAAAAGTGAAAGGACAAAGACTTGTTTCCTTTCCCTTCAAAACATCTCAGCCACACCTCTTCGAGAATCCTGATCTCTGCACCATAGTCCAAGGCTTCTCCACATGGGATGTGAAAACCACAGGGACTGATGAACAAGTATGTCCGAGCTGCTGAGTGCTTTCTCCTGCACATGCAAGCAGCTGGGAACCAGAGCGGCTGCTGCAGCTGATGATGGCTTTTAACATCAATCGGCACATCTGGAAAGTCCTGGTCAGAGTGGTGTCAGGAATGAAAAGTGTCCGAGGGTTCAGCTCACACCCTAGCAGCGAGATGATCCTCCGTCCTGAATGCAGCCATAAGTATCTGATCACCATACTCAGGGAATTTTAAAAATCTCCTTAGTATCCTAAATTTTACTTGTGTCCAGTAGCAGTTCTGGTTTCATTTATATGACCAAAAATAGAACAAAACAAAATAAGAAAGACTTAAGCTGAGCTCCAAGAAGAAGACAACGTATATTTGGCAGAAGGCTGCTACGAGATGACATTATTATCCCCTGTGGATAACCTGCAGATGGGCACGCATCCTTTGAAAAGCAGTTGGTGTGATGCTGTTACTAATACTGTAAAACAACCACCCGCCATCTCATCAGAGGCAGCTGGTGGGAGCCTTCCTGTCAGGACGTGTTATGGAGGTGCAGAGCTCCCACACACGTCCTCACAATGGTAGTATTTTGCCAAAAGAGGCATCAAACTACGGTTACGAAACCTGATCAAAAAGCAGAGTTAAAGTTCATTCTTGTCCCCTTGAACAGCAACAAATAACTTTGCACACATCCAATTTCTACAGGCAACTGTATAAGAAGGTGTTTTTAGTGCCCTCTTCTGAATGGAAAATTAAAATAGAGGGCTAAGTGACTTTTCCAAGGACACAGGTCCAATCAGTGTCAAGCTCCAGAAGGGAAATTCCTTAGAAAGTTACTCGGCAGAAAGTCAGAATTACTGCTCCCCCTTCCTATAAAGTTTGGATACTCTGCATCTAGAAACACAACTACAGAGGTTTGTTTTTTTTGTGTGTTTTTTTTTTTTTGTGTGTGTGTGTGTGTGTTTTTGTGTTTTTTGGTTGTTGTTTTTTTCTCTCTCGCAATACATATATATGCATATCATCCCCCATAATGTATCAATTAAATCAATCTCATTTCTTCAGATCTTTACTTGCTGAAAGATTGTTTCAAGGATACAAAAGCGAAGCCAAACAAAAATTTCTGTATGGGTGCTTTTGAAGAAAACAACTACACAAACGATTATCTGGCACAGGCGAGATGGAATATGACAACCAAGGGAGAGCATTCAAGAATCTCCAAGGATGAAGCAATTCCTACTGTTTTGAACTGTGCATATGAACCCGGAGTTGGACGGCAAATGCTCCCTGGGAGGAGCTGCAAAGGAACAGGCTGCACAGTGATACAGCAGATGACGGTATCACTGTCCTACTGTTTCTGGTGAACTTTACCACAGGAAGCGGCTATAAAGCATTTACAGTGTCATAGGAGCCATGATCTGGGAGAACCCCTGGGGAACCACATGGAAAGAAATATACTCTCGACACAGAGAAGCATCATCGTGGTGTTAATGGCTCTGGTTGTGCAACTGAGCCTGCTCTGAAGCTCACTTACACTCCCACTGTAACTGAATCCCAGTTTATGTCTATACACCTAAACCATCGGGAATTCTTATAATCTCCTGTCTTTGATATCTGAACCAGCTATCTTTAAAAATATTATGTTCCAGTGCAATCAGATTGTAGTGGGCTGATTCAGGATTTACTATATGGAAATACTGCAACCATCAAACCAGTCTAAGTGATCACTGCAGTACATTCTGAATTAAGACACACGGGAATAATTCTTTTTCATTCTCAAGATTTTAAAGTAACAACTACAAAAAACACTTCTAAAATATTATAGAACAGGATGCCTCTTTTAATCCTTGTTAGTGTTGGTTATTGTTTTTTTTAATTTCATTTATATATCACCATTCCCCAGCATCAGTGAGGCATTCAATAAATTAAAAAAAAAGAGACAAAGGCAAAAAAATCCCACATGAAAAGACGTTTTCATTATGAAAAACAAACAAGCCAAAGAAAATCTCAACCACAGCAAGGCGTGTCCATATATTGAAATACACCCCTTCAAAGAAACAAATTACTGATTACAAACAACACATTAACGACATAAACACTATGAAGAGAAAGCCTTTCTTTTATTCTTTGTCACGGAACATAATGAACTGAATACTGAGATGATGGAGGAAAAGAGGGCTTAGTGAATCATTGTCAAACACCATCGTTGTATGGAAAGCTTGCTTCTTGCATTACTAAGGGCAGTAAGAGTTTCTAAGGGTTGGCTTTATTCTTCTACTATAGATAGTACACGATGGTATTGTGGTTTGTCCTTTTCTGGGAAGGTTGATGCTATCCACACAGCACAAGCACTCACAGGAACTCCCCACAAACTGAAATTTATGTCAGTTGGATGTCGTTAATAATGCTAACAAACCAGATACTTGTAGCTGAAGTTAAAATGGCAGATATAAGCAGAATTTTTTCTGCACATGAATTTCTACAGGATGAGAGGAGGGCCACTGTTTTACACCTACATTTTAATTTAGGCAGCCCATAAGAAAACTTTTTCAGGCAGATTCAAATATACTTATGCACGTATGGCAGAGGTTTATTTTAAGATAAGCACCATAGGAATGCATTAAGTAGAGCTGGCACAACCTGCTTGTTAGTTAGGATAAAATAAGATTTTTGTTCAAAGATCCCTGATAATCTTGTCATCGTTTTTCCCAGACCAGATGAATCATAGACTCTAGTGATTAGAAAGACAACTCAGAATACCAGCACCTACCGCCCTGCTCCATACCAAACAGTTATCCCTACAGCATGGCCCATGAGCCACACGAATCACAAGCAATGCCCATTCACACAAACAAAACAAACATCCCCGTCACCCTGTGCCACCCTGTTTGACCTCACTGCAACTTGAAAGCGCTGCAGGGTTAGGCAGGGGCAAGGGCTGGACAGAAATATCACCGCGCGATGATACACTCAGCAGGATACGGCATAAGAGGTGCACTAAGTTTCTCTGCCTGTTTCCTGATCCCACAACTCCAAAATCACAGGCGATTCAGCAGAACTGGATGATGCCCTGGGTCAAGGCTAAACCAGTGCCCCAGCATGCTGTCGGGGCTGCTCAACTGCTGGACGTCTCGCTCCTGGTTTGAGTGACAAAAATTTTCCACCACCTGTGATCATTAAAGATTCCCTCATGCTTTTGTCAGGGGAGGGTTTACCCTCCTGACCTAAGCAGGTAATTACTTTTTGCCTATTTAATTTCCACCTGGAGTTTTGGTTTCCTTGCTTTCTAGACCAAATTACTTTGTGTTCCTAAAGGGTGCTGCTGTAAGTCTCAGTTTATGGAAGCAATCCCTAAAGAGAACGATAGATCCCTTAGGAGTGGACTGTACCAAATAAAGCACAATTAGCAAACAATTAAAAGTGACTCATGTCAGAGCATAAAAATAATTTCTGGGGAACACAGAGATTAAAATACATTTCCTGATTCTTCCTGGAGTCTATAAAGCCAACCCTGAATGTATGATGGATAAAGGAAGCACTCTGCAATATGCCAGGAGATCAACAATGAAGGCATGCCAAATTCTTCTCTCCCATGCAACAACTCAGTATCACTGCAGCCTCACTGGCTTCATTGACATTCATTTCGCCCAGGGTAAGACAGAGAAACTTTCAGGTCTCCTCATTCTCAGTCACCAGACTGACCAGACTGACTGTCTCCCTATTCTTAAGCCAAAGTACAAAGAAAACACTTCTTAGAAAAATGACAGCACGTTCAATGACAGCACCTCTGGAACTGTGTGAAAGTAAACTCTGCAGAACTTTGTGCAAACATCTTCTTGAGTTTTGATCCAACCACTTATTTTTTTATTGTGAATCTGGAATTCAAATACGCACAAGGTGAAATTCACTTGATTCTAATGTAATATCCCCTGCCCCTCCAAAAAAAAATGACTCAAAAATGAGGCCAGCTTTGGTAAAAAGGGTTGTGAGCCATGGCAAGCCTTGTCTGAACTGAAAGTCTAGTCTGAAACCTACAGCCAGGCGAGTTCTGTTTCACTCACAGCCCTGATCTAAAGGTGTTACACAGCTCTAAAACTCTCCACAACATCTGCGCAATTTCTACCCATTTGCTTGTGCCACTCTCCAATAAATAAGAAAACAGAGCAGGTACGTATTAATTGTTTTGCTATACAGCTCCTTGCAGAAGGAAGAAACTTGAGCCAAAAAATCAAAGAAGCTGAACTCATTTCCATTTGTAAAGAACTGCTTTACTGTCTGTCTGCAAATAAATCTCCTTAGTAAATAGCTCCAAGGTTGAACCAGAGAATATTGTATGGATCAAAGAATTCATGTCTTCCTGTGTAAAGTGAACAGGCCGCAAGCTCACTTGTTTGTCTAAAACAATTAGGGCTGGTATGAAAAGGAGGGGGCAGGGACAAATAAGCCACAGCTGATTTTACTTTGCAAAATATTTGGGGGGGTCAAATTAATAACCAGTCAGGCCCCAAAACAGTCTAATCTTTGTCAATTGGTGCCAAATTATGCAAGGTGCTGCCAATTCTGGTTGTCTAACAAATCAGTACCAGTGTATGTTACTTCTAGGCTGAAGCTTGATTGATTCTGGTCATTATTCGGGCTGATCTCATTTGCACACATGGAATCAATATGCAGTCCAGATGTTCATTTGCAGTGAACCACTGAGTGAAACTACTCATCTACACGCAACTTTAATCCCGCCGTACAGTGCTGCAGCCCTATTGCTTCTCTTCACCAATACGAAGATTCATACGGAACAAAAATCTATAAAACATTCTGCTAATATTTCTGTCAGCTGAGTGACTTTTACAGTACTATATAAAGTTGACAGATAATGCATGCCAGTCCTAATTTGAGATAGACTTTTCTTTTGGGACTTTAACCATTGAGCAAGCAAACTGATTGAGCAGTAACATTTATTACAATGCATAAATCATTTCCCTGCAACTACTACAGGTCCTGCCTGAGGGTGAAACTTCTGAGTAGCCCATGAATCCTAATATACTGGATAAGTTACTAAATTGTATTGTCACTACGCCAGTTGCCTATCAGGAGCAAATTCATAAAGCTCTTCAAAAGTAATTCTGACAACCATTTTTTTATTCCATATGTAGGCTTTAAAAGTATGTACTAACAACCTTTTTACCAAGAAAAAAAAACATTTCACTTCATTTAATCTGACTGACATGGTTTACAATGATAGTTTTATATTGTTTTCTGTGGTAAATTTAAGTGAAAATACCCATTAATTGAGCATAGACGTTAGGCTAATTGTATTCCACTCCATCAGTATTTACTGAGGTAAACCTGCAGTCCTCCTCTATACAACTTTTTTCTAAGACAAGCTTGTGCAAAAAGGTCTTATAAGACCAAGCACTACAGCAATAGAGGCAAAAGAAATCCCTTGAATGGGATTTTCATGCAAGAGAACGCTCTGTCATAGTCTGAGATACATGCGAAAGATCCTGAAAATGTGTAAAAGAAATCGGTAAATGAGAATCTGGTGCCTGATTTTTACAGCGCTTGTGGGGTTAGTATATAAAGAACTAATATTAAAATACTTTTGTTAGTGAAATCTAAGGTGGGATGGTTTTAAATTCTCCCCTTAGAAATGAACCACAGATGAAACAACTATAGTAAATACTGAATCATTCTTTTAAATTGCTCAAAATTCTTTAACTAACCTATAAGCCAAATTCAAGAAAAAGATGTACTCAGAAAGTAGTATCAATTCCCCCTTTGCAAGTAATCAGTAAAGTGATTGTCACTGTCACTTTGAAGTTGTTTATGCTTTCTATGGCAATACACATATGTTTTAACCACCTAACCTAGATTTCTTTTTTTCTTTTCCTATTAAAAAAAAAAGTCTTTCCTCGTGATGATGATTCCATACTTCAAGATCCATCTGTTTCCTCTGGCTCCTCTGCCATTTTGGCCTCAGTGGAGTCCTTTTAATTGCATTTAGCCTTATCCTGGATTGTATGAGCCTATTCCCAAGGATGTCTGGTTTTCATCAGGTAATGACCATTAATTCTGGCTGCATTTCCTTCTAAATCTTGTTGAATGGCATAAGAAACAGAAGCTCTATATTTTTTCTTGTATGCCCTATTGTTTTGGAAATTATGATTTTCTTTGGGTTTGGACTGAAGGCTTGTCATCCATAGATGATGCTCAGACTGGAGAAGCCCTCCTATCTCTCCCCATATTCTTTTCTTTGTAACTCCTGATCTTGCCTCTGGCATCCCCAAGCACATTTCATTCACAAAACTCCAGACCATTCCAGAAGAGTTGCATTTACATCTGTAGCTGGTCCTTGCATCACTTAAAGGCAGAAAGTCTCTCAGACGCATGAAAGCACAGCTTGTGGTACTGCCACAGGTCCTCCTCTGGGCCTTACAAACCCAACCTCAAAAGACTCTGTAATGTAAATAACATTTATGGGTTTCCAGTTCTGTACCCAGGGCTAATGTCTTGTTATGGTGAGTTTTATTTTTATGTGATCTGGTAACAGTTAATAGAGGAAACATAATAGCAACACACATCTTAGTAAATGTAATCTCACTGTCTATAACTTACCTGTGTGGGTTTGCATATGTATGTATATGCCAAAGGACTAACTTATTTTCTGATATAACCAAAAATGATTTTAATGTCTTAAATAATATGATTCCTTTTGTTAAATAATGTTAGAATTATTAGGGAGGGGAAAAAAAAGGCTAGAATTGATTATCTAAATGTGTTGTTTTTTTTTTAAGTTAATATTGGAGTCCTACTATGTGCTTTATCTGCACCTGATCTGCATATATAAACCTTAACTTTCATCACACAAAGAATGACAATAATTTACATTACATTGTAGTAGAATAATGGATTAAAAGCTTTGGGAAGTACCACTGTAACAGCATTTGGTCTATAAAGAAAACTAAAATGGGTGAATTCTGTCCATTTGACAGGGGTTTCCTGTGTCACTGCAGTTACATTACTTAGCCACAGTGGCCAACCAACTCTCAGTTCCCCTAACCAATATTTGTTTTCAAGCTGCACTCTTATAACACCATTTTCTTGGGGCAAGAGCAGGTTTTGGCTGCCAGCAGGGGCACGTCACCGATAGTGCCAGGCTAAGGCCTGTCTCCTTCCCAGTGTTCCCCTCACTTTCTGCCTTCCCCTAACTGTTGCTATATGGTTCAGAAATCTCTTTTTACATCCCACCACAAAGATAACTCTTATTTGTGTGTTCCTGATTTTGATAAGCACTCCTTATCTCCAAATGACACAATGGTATTATCAAGACAATTTCAGTTGGTTCACTTTCAACTAATCGTGAGTGATCTGTACATGCTGAGAACCCAAGACAATATCTTGACATTTTCCAACAAATACAATGAACAATTTTCAATTTTATAAGCACTTCCCTCTGCAATTTGCACTGTTCCCATTACTGACAAAATACAGCTCAGTACCTCCAACAGCAGTGTATGATGAGACTGAGCCATTGTATTACTAAACACATAAACTTCTACTATTTTTATTATTCTGAGGCAGGGTCTACATCTAATTTTAATAAAGAGCAGAAAAAAATGCAAAAACAGATGTCTTGTCAGACAAACTGAGCAAAAAGAATGGAGATTTATACCCATGCACATCTTACCCTTCCTCCCTTCTTTGATGCCTTAATGCAGCTCTGCAGGTTCTTATATTGACGTGCAAGACTAAAGAGTTAAGCAAATATAATTTCATAAGGTCTCTACTTGCAGTGACAACTACGGGTGGATTACAAGCAAAGCCTGAATCAGGGCCCACACATTACAGGGAGAGAAAGGGTCTTGCTGCAAGGAAGAGGGAAGGAAGAGAGAAGCCATCTCCCTAACAAAGTGCCCATCACTATATAAACAAACAACTCTACTGAACAAATCCTTGGATTGTAGGGTGATTTGTGACCAAGCCTATCAATAGAGTTATAAAGAACAGAGACTGAAGCCAGGGGGTCAAGCTAATCTAACCAAATAGAGAGAGACACACAGATCTTCTATGTAAATTATACTTTTTCCTTCCACCTCTGGTGGATTTGGTACTAAGTGAAGATGAAACGTGGTCATGTTAGTTGACGTACAGCTGTGTGTTTGAAAATGCATTGAGCTACAAATGCACGGTATCTCAAAGTGTGAGCATTAGATCTGTAATAAGCAGATCTAGGCAAACATTAACCTATGAGGCAGAAAATAAAAAAAATAAAAAATAAAAAAATAATAATAAAAAAAAAAGGCCCGGGGGATTCTTGTACCTCAGCTAATCTATCTGGTCATTGCATGAAGGGATCTTACCCTCTTTTCAGCCAAAAAAGTGCATTTCCAGCATGCCATCTGACTGGATCACCTTCTTCAGTCTTTCTGTAACTCAGACTTGCCTCCAGCACTCAGTAGTCTGCTTCGCCTAGCCCATAAATTGTAATGCAACTGTTTCCTGGGAGTTAGTCGCTTGGGTTCGTCAAAGTATTTCAAACTTCTTTAGATGACAGAATCCCCAGCTGTCAACTTCTTCCAGAGAAGGGCTTTTATTAGGCTTGAAATTCCCTTCCATGAAGTCATGTACTGGAGTCTGACCTTGGCTCTGCTCGCTTCATTCCATATCCTCTGCTTAGGGCTTCCTCTGCCACTAACTCAGTCAACAAGACGTGGTCTAGTGCCTTCATTTGTTTAACTTCTCACTGTTAGATCTTTTTTTCTCTCTTGAGCCAAAGACCGGTAATGAAACTTTCTATCCTTCTGTCCCTTCTTTCAAATGTAAAGGTTATCAGAAAAGCAGTTTCAGGTCTTGAGGTTGTGACGCTTTGTTAAACTCGTGGTTCCTGGTTTTGCAACCAGGTGACATTCATGCAGAAGTGAACCTATCATAAAACAAAGCTCTAACCTGGCTTTTTGTAGATGTAATGCAAAGCCACAATGTTTCTGGAATAGCTACCCCTCTGGACTCATTTTTCTCCCTCTCCATGGTGAATTAAGTCTCATATTGCCACATGTCTCAATTAACATGACATTTTTAGCTTTGATAAATTTGCAACTAACTTCTTAATTTTTAATTAGATTATCATGTAAAAGTACTTAATGTATTTCTGTAAGTGACACCTATGCTGGCAGATTTAACAAGTGTCTGTTACAAAGTCAAAGTTTAATTAGCTTTTGCTGCAAATAAAAGGCATATTAACTTATAATTTGCTTAGAAAGCCATATACTGCATGATCACTATTTTTCCAAAGGTGAAGCCACTAATTTTTTAATATAGGATTTTTTCTCATTTACTTCATACAGAAGTCCCTTAATTCCTTATGCACACTGTAAATCACTTCTCCTGCCTTTGACCTCATTACAATTCAAAGCCCTATATTCAATGTTAATGGAAAGAAAATTTATACATAATTTCTAAAGCAAATTTATCATGTGAGAGCCAATGTTCATTGGAACGTACTGACCATCAGCTTATGGCCTATTTCATGTAGCAAACTATAGGCCAACTCTGAAGGAATGTGTTACAGTAATAACAGAAAGCTTTGCATGTGCTTTTCTCTGTCATTTTTCTTTTTCTATATTAAGAAATAATGATTTAATTCATATAATTGCCATAGGTAGCCAGTGGGAAATATGTGGAAGCACAGTACTCAATCCAAAAAGGATGTTTTTCCTATTTCTATTTAATAAGGGAAATTACAGTAACAAAATGGAAATAGGATGTAGTAATTTTCTGGGAACAGAAAGTTAGATGACATTGTTATACATACAATCTCTTAACTCTGCGTTTATCACAGCATATATAACCGTTTTCTTTTTGGAAAAGTACAGATAAAACATGAAACTCATACTGAAATTTCAATGGCATAAGTACAACTTTGTGTGAACTTAACTGTTCTGGATGTACCCAGCTACTTCATGAACTAAGATTAAAATCAAGCCCACAGACATTTTAGTTTCTTTGCAGCTTTTCTAAAGCATAAAATGACCCAGAAACACAACTGCTCTCATCTATATGAAATTCATATACGCTGGTCTTCATCCATTCTTCTAACTTCACTCATCCTCTTAAATGGTAAGAATGTAATTTTAAATTCTCTTTGTATTTGCTGCAATAGAAATATTCACAATGAATTCTGATTCTGTTTCCTCTAAGAATTTCTGCAAAGTTTAAGTGCTATAGAAAGATACAATTGAATCTCTACACTCACTTTAATAATGAACATATTATTTCATGTTTTAAAATTAATTTGAATATTCTGGATAAGACTTTTTTTTTTTCTTGGTAATAACTGAAGCACTATCTTTCCCCCGGTGTTACTGTATTGAATTCAGTACTCTTTCAAGGCAGAACTTGTTAACAGAGAAAAACATAAGTAATGAAAAAGCCACAATAATACTTATAATAGCTCTCCTGCAATAAATGAGGACATCATTTACTAGATGCAGATGGCCTTGTGGGAAAACCATTCTGTGAGCTAACTTCACCTGTAAATGTCATAATCCACTACAGGTACTTTAAAAAGAAAACACTGATAAGATAAATGCATTTGCATAAAATCATTAAGAGAAAAAAAATAGAAAAACTGCTATTCCAAAACTTTTGTACCATATAAATGACATTTTAATTAGCACAAGCATATATTCCATTTAACATCCGCATTCTTATTCATTTTTCGACAGACTTCCTCTATTTACCTATGAGGTCAGGCTTTACATGAAAGGTACATTAATTATGATTAACAGATGACATAACGATGATTGAGGGAGTGTTAAAAGATCTAATAAGTCAAGCAGTTGCTTATTATCATAAGTAACACATTTTGCTGTTGTGCTTATGACACTAACAGATAGTGCTTCTATCTCTAGTTATGCTGTGTTAACCCTTTGAAACTACTGATGTCCTCTTACTAAAGTATGAGACCGTTCAGCAACCCCATAACAGTGCTGTCCTAACTACAGAAACTGCTTCATCGAAAAAATAATTCTAAAGAACCATCCGATGTAGCTAAAGCATTATTTTCCAAGTGTTTAAAAACTGGCAATCAATGGAAGCATCCATCTTATGAGACCAGCTACCTGGCCACACGTAACTCCAACAGCCTTAGACAGGAAAATAAGATGGCATATTTTTTTAATGGCAGCTGATTTGCACTTCTAATGCAAAGCAAAGCACCAGTGCAATTAAAGTTGGATCAAAGCTGCAGGTCCTGCTCTAAAAGCCTAGCCCAGAACCTGTGGGAAGCATGGATCAAAATGTCAGTTTTAGTGAAGAAAGTGATTAAACTCCTTATGTCTCAGCGGTCTCTGAAAGTAAGTCTGCAGCAAGCAATACAGGAACAAGAACTGGTTTTTTCCTAGTCTTGAAACCTCACTAGCCCTAGAACTGGCAATTTTAACACCCTCCAAATGCACTGGAATCAGCACTCCACATTTAAAACTTCTGCAGTACCACTGTATTTCCTGTTTGTTTCAATAATACGTGGTGAGAAAAATGTACTCTCTTTAAGCTCACATAACTCTTTACAATCCAACACATGACCCATAGTCAGCCATCAAGGAACTTTACAACCGAACAACCTCAAATATTAGCACTTGCATAATTTAGTTTTTCTGATAATTTGTTAAAAGTAAGTTTCTGAATATCATTTGGGAAATGATAATAAATAAATAAATAAATAAATAATCTTTCTGCTTCTTCATTATTTTAGAAGTTGTACTATTGTCTTCAGTTACCATTTTCTTACTCTGCAACATCAAGGGACATAAAGCTAGTCCCAGTGTCTGAAGAAAGCTCTCATCGTCTCTCCAGCCCAAGTCCAATTGGCTGTTAGCGTTTGGTTGTTCAACAGCTCTGTTTGAATATATATATTTGTACATACCTGTTAAACAGACCAGAGATTATGCTAACAGCAATGCTGAAAACCTGCCTGACAAAAACACATGGCAAATTCTGTCATTTGCCTCTGGAACAATTCTATCGGAAACTTGTGGATTTACTTAGTTTTAATAACCAGAACAAGACAAAATGAAACTGCCAAAGATTTTGAGTATTTTGCACACTAACATGGATTAACCTTCGAGGTTCTTATTACCATTTAGGTAGATATTCCTAGCTGCTGTCTTAGGTCAGCAAGTATTCAAATCACTGAAAAAGCTTTACATTACACGTGCCGCAGACAGATGCAGCAGAAACATATATTATTCCCTGGGAAAAAAAAAAAAAAAAAAAAAAGATTAAAACTAACACAGCACCATAACAGCAAATGGAGTGTTTTCTTCTGTGGAGAAGGCTGCAAGCTGCTTAAGTCTTTCCTCATGTTTTGTACTTCTTTTCATCAGTACTTCTCTTGAATTGTCACGTTTTCATTACCACGATGTAAATGTGAATGAAAGGGGTGCTTTTTAAAAGATTTTTCAAAGTTTTTGTTCTCCTTTTCTTGTTGGCTTTTTGTTTTTTTGATTTTTTTTTCAGAAGTAAACCAGGGGTCCCAGTTAATGCCAACCACTGGTAGCGCTTAATACTGTAATCAGATGACAAGCTTTGCTATCAAAGATCTTTACAACGGCTTCAATTCATCTGCAAGCACATCAGCTCAGTGTTGCACTCCCTAATTCACTACATTTGTCACATTCTCTCTCCCCAAGGGGCAGATATTGCACCATTCTTGGTCTGCTGAGATCAAGAAACTGCATCTCAATTTAGCTGTAATACAAAAGCAGGTAAGTGAACCATTCTGCACAGCACAGTTAGATCTTCAGAGAGTCCAACACTTGTTTATTATAGTCGTTATTATTATTATTATCAATATAAGATTTTTGCTAAATACAACCTCATCACAACTTGAACTGATAAATTGAAGTGCTTAGCAGATTTCTTTCAAAAGGCTTCAAAACTGCAAAAAAGCCACACTTCAGAAGTAGGTAGTATAACCTACTGATTATAGATGAAAAGCAACAGCAAAATATATTCTGGCACTTGTATAGTTTACCTCATTGCAAGGAAACATAAATAACATGCAACTAAATATATGGAATTTCTAAGTCAAGCAGATGTGAAAGAGATCAAATTTAAGATTAAAATCAAAATCTTCAGGGATAAATTTGCCCCTAAGTTATGCCATATTACTTATCCTTATTACGGTATTTAACCCACTGTTGAAGTTACTACCTGATTTCAAAATAAAAGTACAAATGCTTTTATCTCTGTGATATAAAAAGTTTTGGTGGAATCCACTTTCAATTTCTACTACTGAGTTAGAAGGGGGAATTAAAATACATAAAATACATGTCTGAAAAAGTGATAGACCCTGTCACACTCAGCAATAACATTGTATGCAAACCAAGGTCAGTCACAGAAACTGAATTAGAAGGCCAACACCCAAACTGAAACACATCAGTTCTCTGACATAACCAAACCAAACCTCTGTTGATCCAGAGTATTTTCCCTGGGGGCTGCATGATAATCCATGGTATACATAGTCATCTATATTGGTCATACTTATTTTCCACTTTTTTATATCCTCTTGTCTGGGACACTGATACTTATAGCAGTGTCAAAATATATAGCTTGCCAAATATAGATCTGGTGTTGTTATCTTCATAACATACTAAAAAAGCATGTCTGTTTTGTCCCAAAGGATACCTTGTAGGCAACTGGGTCAAGAAGCAAAAATTATTTTGTGGTAAGCCAGTGGCTACTGTTAGTAGTCAGAATTAAGAAACACTGCACTTACTTTGAATGTGAATAAGGAAGATGAGGACCAAACTTGATTCAACTGCGAAAGATGCCAAGGAGGATCTTCTAAGGATTACACTGAGAGATGGATTAAGGCCACAGTGAAGAGTCAAAATAAGGGGTAAATGCAGTTGCAGGAAGGAATGCTCTGATGTAAGGAATATGTCATAATCCTAGCTTCTTCAAACTAACAATAGCCCTTTTAATACAGCAACCTACAGAGGTGATCTGGGTTGCAGGGAGCCTTAAGAATGCACAATATTTTCAGACCACTCATATCTGAAGTGTTTCCCCTACACCCATGAGCTGTAAAATGTAAGAAACTTTTATTATTAAAATGGTTTTAGTAGGACAAAACTTTTCCCTCACTGCTAAATGTGACAATACTGTTGAACAAACAACTTAAGCTCTAAAGGCTTCACAATCACAAGATGTTTAATACAAATAATACACTAATCCCATTTAAATGCAGAAGCTGGAATTAAAAATGTGTTTCAGTCACACTCCTTGCAAAGCAGGAACAGCAAGATGCCATTTACCATTATTTCCTTACAAATCATGGCCAAAGATACTAATGTTCTCTAATGAACCTCCTCATGTACTGATAATACACAGGTTTCTCTCTTTATTGCATTGGCATTACATGTGTAATATCATTTATGCCAACCAACTGATCTCCTTTACAGTTTTCAGAAAAAAGTGAAAAGGTAAGGTGATACTGTAACTGAAAAAAGTCTATGTAGTGTTGAAGAGGCAGTGTCAACGCAAAAGACCTGAGACAAAGAGGAAGTCCTGGAAGGTCTGGCTGTTATTCATTCTGTGATAAAAACATGCTGGTGTTTCTCTTATTTAAAAGTCAGATGGGGAAATATTCCTAAATCTTCTCTAGTACAAGTAGAAAACACAGAGGAATACCATGAGCAACACTATCATTCTGTCTTATGTACTTGTTGTTCTGTCTTATGCTCTGTTTCTTAGCTGCGCAGCCTCTGAACTGTATATATTTGCCTTTTTCAGCAAAATTAAATATGAAAAATATCCCATACACAAAAATCTGAGAAAGCAAAGACAGAAGAAGTCAGAAAGAAAGACAGAAAGAACAAGAGAAGAGAGAGAGAAAGGCAACAAGGCATCTGCAAAACAATCACGTAGAGACTATGCAAATCCCTATTAATATCCAGGCCAACACAGAAGGCACCATCTAACTGCTAGAAACAAATAAATGTACCTGGGATGTGAGTCAGTCTGTGTCATGCAGGCACTTATCCCTTATTATTTGATTTGTAGTAGCAAGTAATGAAGCCAAGCATGCATTTAGACAGCTTGAAGCAGATGAACAGCATACTCTGGAAAACAAGTTAATGGCAGAGGCAGGTATATCTGCATAACTCAATAGTCAAAATAGCCTCAACAATTACAGACAGTTACAAATGCAGCATTTTCACATTTGGATCCTGTACATGTACATACGTACTAATATTCATGTTGATCTTATGTGTAGATATATATATATATTTTAACATTGCTGAACAACATTAGGGCAAATCCACCTTTTCTCATTGCCAGTGCAATGGCCATTGCCCACAGCAAAACTAATGCAGCTCAAACCATGCACGGGAGACACTGGTAATTTAACTACACAGCCCAATCACACTTTTCATCACAGCAGATCAGGGAAAGGAAATGAGGACAGACCAGTCTTATGACTTTAATGTCTCCTGTGGAATAAGATCGTGTTCTCACATCACAGTTTAGCAAAGCCAGTGTCCAAAATCATACAAAACCCTCATCATACTTCAGACTAGGTGGAAGAGTCTGAGAAGCAATTCAAGAGCCTTTGTGGCTATAGGATGGAAAGGTCCTGGCTGCTCTTTGCCTTGGACTGTGAAGTTTTATGGAAGGCACCAGCTGTCAGGATAACCATGAGATTCAAGTCTATACTGAGTCTCATTCTTGGACCCTGAGAGCCCAGCTCTGTCAATAGAGGTTTGAACAACAAAGTGGTAAAAAAACTGTAGCTACAGAAGAAACCAGCAATTATGTACCAGGGAGAACAGGAAGCATCAGAAGTAACTGGAAGTTCAAATTCTTGCTGGTATAAAATGAAACAGATCATAAATTCAAGAGCAAAAAAAATGACTAAATATCAATAAATTCAGTTAAGCAATACTTTTTAGATACATTACCATAACCATTCAATACAATCTTAGAGAGTCACAAACTGATCTGCGTGGCTCACAGCTATAATTAACCTTATTAATAAGTGAGAATAAACAAATTGCCTAAATCCAGATGTTTTTAAAATTGCTTATAGACACCAATAAAGCACACACATTATCATACCAATAATTTCATATCTCCTGAAGCAACATCACAGAAGATCTTTAATTATCACTCTTAAAGTCAAGTTTGGAAGCAGGAGGGGAAAAGAAACGTGTTCTGTATACATTTTCTAAAAAATTAAGCAAGAAATGGAAATGATTTTTGCAGAAGCATTTTCTTTCCTTCTGTGCTACTACTCCTCTGGTAGTATCTCCATGACACTTCCAAGCTAACAAATCCCTTATTCCAGGTACAGAGGCAATCTCCAGGAGAGTTAGGATTTTCTAGCAGCCTCCTGCTGCATTACAAACAGCATCTGTGCAATAACCCTCTTCCATGTTTGTGTTCGCTGCCTTGCACCATTGCTGGGGCTGTGCTGCTTGCACAGCCAGATGGTGTGCTCCACTCCAGGACCACACAGGTGAAAAATCTCTTGGTTCCAGGTTCTCAAAGTGCTTCTCCAGCTCTGGAGTGCAGATGGATCCCAGAAGTTGTCCCCGCTACCTCACCTAACCCAGCTAGATGAACAGGACAGTAAAAGCCATGCTCCCTCCCTGAGTTGCTTCCACCATGGCTGCTGCTGAAAACGCGATTATATTCAAACGTCTCACACCTTACTTTGAAGTGCACATCCTTGGGTATTTCTTGCACTTTCCAAGATTGTGTTATAGTAGAGGGAGCCAAGCGATTGCACTGCCTATTTACCAGAGAGATGTCACATTGTTTTTATTATTAATGTATTAAACAAGCTAGAGCTGAATGTTTTTGAAAAGCCAAGAGCTCTACTTGTGTCACTTTATTATTTCAGAAACAGGAGTTGCTACACTAACTTTCATATGCCTCAAAAGGAAGACAATAAGGTGCATAAACTACAAAAAGAGAGGAGTCATACAAGTTCTGTTAATTGCTAAATCATGCCGTTGACCTGCTGTCTGCGTATACATGGATGACCATGTTTAAGAAACTGGGTTTGCTTTTGGATTTTTCCATTTGGTCACAACATTTACAGCTTTAAGGCTCGTTTTTTGAAGAGACTGAACGTCCTGAACTACACTTGAAGCTACTAGGAGCTCTAAACTCTCACCTTTACAGAAAATCAAACCACACCAAAAGTAAAGGGGAGAGAAAAATGCTCCCAAGAGCAAAAGCCACAGGTTAGAAAAAAATCTGAGCGATTG
This sequence comes from Oxyura jamaicensis, assembly GCF_011077185.1. Classification (NCBI taxonomy): domain Eukaryota; kingdom Metazoa; phylum Chordata; class Aves; order Anseriformes; family Anatidae; genus Oxyura; species Oxyura jamaicensis. Next base: position 143,445,615 of record NC_048894.1, read on the forward strand.
GCTGTTTCCTTATTTTGAAGCTGAGATCCCATCTGTCCAGTTTTTCTAAGTTGTGGAGGCTCCTGGATGAGATATTCAGTACCAAGACAGAATATAAACATGGACCATCAAATAGGACTATGCTCTGTTTATTTCTCCTCCTGTGAGTCAGTGCTAGAGATGCTGCAAGAAGCATTCAGCTCCCAGCACCTCCTCAGCAGCAGCTGGGAAACAGCAAAGGAACTCTGTATTCTCGCTCTTAATGCGATCGTATCAAAATGTGTTAAGTGATTTCTTCCACCCCTATCCCCAGTGTTGTTTCTCATTGTCCCAAGGAATCACAGATGGCAGACCAGAAAGTGCAGTCTGGTCATGTAGCCCGTCCTGTCGCGGCAACACAGCTTTTTCCTCTACAGTAACCTCCTTATGGTATTTGCAGTCAAGTCCACTTCTAAATGCCTTTACTTATTCCTTTGTGAAAGTGAAAAGTAAAAACAATTCTGTTACTTACACGTAGAAATATTTCTGCTATATTTATTTATGACATGCCCTTGTAGTAGACATCAGAAAAATAAAGAGAAGGAAATGGGTTCTGAAAGCGTTTGGGACAGTTTTATAGAATATTATTGCAATTAATTCTCATAAAATCCATCTGCTGCACCGAGGGCTTGTGTTACCAGGAAACCATTTATAAAGGGTTCAGAGGGAGAAAGAAATTATAATATCGCTTTCCTCTCTTTCTCACACTTCTCAACCTGCCTTTCACAAAAAATATTAGAAGAAAAAAAAAAAAAAAAAGTTATATGAGCTTTTCCATGCAACCAGCTTACCACAGGTTTTACGTGAAGTATTGTGCAGATTTAGAGGAAATGCTAGATAGTGCAGAACCAAAATGCATTTTTCCTTCTGAATGACACAACACTCAATACTATGCCTCCTACAGCTTGCCATAACAGAAGTCACAAGTGTCACAAAAAAATTACCTGTAATTCTACAGATCAGACTTAAAGGTCATCTTTAAATCACTGTTATTTGTATTTTTGGATGCCCACTGTTTTAATGACAAATATGCAAGGAGGCTTATTGCTGAACCTCACCTCACTGAAGTTTTTTCTGTAAAAGCAGTATTGATGCAGAAGTGAGAAAAAGCAGGACTTGCATTCATGTATTACTGTCACAAAGAAGAGATGTGTTAGCATAGCAGAAAAAAATGTTAATAAGAAAATCAAGTATTACATAACACACCTGAAATGTGCTGAAGGATTAGAAATAATCAGATAGGAAAGCATACTGAGACCTGCAAAGTCATTCTTATTAAATACTGAAAAATATTTAGTAAAGGCAGAATTATGGCAATTTTAGTACATTCAAATAAGAGTTTTAATTTAATTTAAATTTCTAAGCATTAAAAATTTTAAGAAATACATGAAAAGGCAGTTTTATTATTTTATCTTAAAATATTTCTCGTAAGTCTGAAGGGTTTTCTTACCAGAAATGAAAAACTGACCACTGAAATCTCATGAAAGAAGAAACCTCATAGTGAGCTGAATGAGAACATTCTTAAGTTACGTAGTCATGAAAATTCAGATTTCTAACCACTTTTTATAAAATTCAAATTAGCCAAGGCTTCTGAGATGCTGAAGACCTTGCATATGTCTGAATTTACATGCAAAAATAAAAACAATTGGATTAATTACAGACGAAAGATCTACATTTGCAGGAAAATCAGGGCTACCTTATCATACCCCCTTACTACTGAAACCTGGCCAGAAAAAACAATACCAGTAACATTCCTTACTGGTCAGTCCAGGCAGGTTTCCATCATCTGGGCAAAGTCAGTAACTTGGTGCTAAATTTATTAGCATCCAACCTTACATTAAACAGCACGAAGCGAAGAATGAAATCATTGTTTAGTGGAACCATGACTCCTCCAAAAAGGCAGAGTAAAACCAGGCAACTTGTTAGCAGTTTATATCACAGGGATCAAACAGCACCATGATTTCTGACTGCCTTAGCTGAGGTTTTGCAACTGCCTCCAGCCAGTGGAAAGAGCTTCACATCCTCCTGTTTTGCAACAGCTGAAGTCACTGAGAGAATTAAGAAGTGGACATCAAGATAAACAAAATATAGCCTGATCTGACAAAAAAGATCAGAGAAATGATGAAATACTGACCAAAATTGTCAGCAAAGAACATAGGTGCTTGCCAACATGACTAATAGTAAAGTTAAAGATTAAAGAAGACTATACAGCAGATTTTTTTTATTAATATTTTTTATTTTTTATAACCTCTCCGAATCTAAAAATAATAACTTTTGTGTATGTCCCTTGCATGTCAGACCCTCTAGGGCCATTTTGGGATGTACCATTGCAGACAGTATGTCTGGCAGGAACACATCTGTGACCAGGTGCCCATTAAATCATTTCCTGAGCTGTTTTAGACCTCTTCTGAGGGCAGTTTGGTAGCATGCCAATATTGGTCTAAAATCTGCAAAGAACCACTGATTAATTGGGCTTTTGCTATCTCACTGCTATATACTCTTTTCACATTCTTATGGGACTCCTTGTGTGGCTTCACTGGCAACTGCAATAAATTCACTCTGGTGTCTGTATATTTTTTAAATTAAACGAAGTAACTAATGAACTAGAAAAAATGCTGTTTTAGTAGTGAAACAATGCATTGATTCCTACTGGCAATAATTTTCTGGTTTCACTATCTTTATCTGATGTACTTCCTCAACATCCCTTTAAGCAACAGGAGTCTCACAAATTCAACGTTAAATTTCATTAACATTTATGATTTCCTCTTTACTTTTCATCAAGTAAGATCTTGCTCTTTTTCTTCCGCTGCACCTAAATCACATTTTTAATATAGGCAGCTGGCTAAATAAGAGGATACTTCATACTCATTACGCTCCCTTGGAGTGAAGCAATCAGATACACACTCAGAAATGTAGTTTAGGTCTCTGCTACAACGCAAAGCGTGGGCAGTGTCAGCAGGGCTCATGCTGACCTAACTGGGAAAGCTTTAAATCTGCAGGATGGAGAACCATGGACTGAGAAATGTGGCTGCAGGCTGCACCGAGGAGGAATAAGCCTGCCTGCAGCTCCTGGTGCTTACCTGGCATGGGCATCCACAGAGTGATGCCCACAAGAGTGATGGTACTCAGGGCTACACAGGGTTGTGCACAGGGACACCTGAGATGCTGTCACACCTTCACGGTTGCTGCATAGAGCTAAACTCACCATTTAGAGAACGCGTTACCTTGTGCTTTTGAAAACCTACCCTGTAGATCCCATTTTATCTGTCAAAAACCTGACATTTGCTTTCATTTAAGACAGATGTATCAGATATACTTGCTGGTCAGCAATTAGTGAGTAACTGAAGAAAGAGCTGTTGGGCATCTTGGAAAGGGAGAGCCTGACTTCTAACCTCAAGGGAGAGGGACGCCAGAAAACTGATAGCAAACCACGTATCCAATCTCCTGCAATCAAGGTATTTTTCTACAACACCAAGTGACTGTAAAGGCCTGGTGAATGTCACTGTGCCTCCAGACTGAATCAGAAGGCCGCAAGGGGAGAAGGCATGTGAGCCGATGGCTTTAGCTCCCGCGTGTGACAAGAATGCCATGGTGGCATGACCGAGCAATCCTCAGAGGTATGTCACTCCAGTGATGGTTAGCGAACGTCTGAAGTATTGCTTGATGTGATGCTTGCAACTGGGCTCTGTTCAGGGGTCTGGAGGCAAGACAAAACGATCTTTCTGAGCACAAATACCTTCAGAAGCCCGGATCCCCATTGCAACTTTACAAGTCCCACTGATCTGAAGCTTAAAAGTGGTTCTGGGATGAAGATGGAGTTCACCCTGCCCTCACAGCAGAGCTCGGCTCTCAAACCAGGACTACCAGGAGTTATATATACACCCACTGTACAGTCCAAAGCCATATACTATATATTCCACCGAGGACAATGCACTGCTTTCCCAGGAATTCATCAGGTACTCTGCTGTCAGCTCTCTGTTAATCTCCCTGAGTCACAAAAACGCCAGCAACGAAGAGCGGAAGGAGGGGTGTGAAACCGAGGGTATCCCATTTAGCAGAACAACTTGCAAACCAAGGCTGCCCCTGAGACGTGCGTGGTGCCTGAAACCAGGAGTGCATCGCTGTCTCACCAGGAGTGCATCTGTCTCACCGTGGGCACAGCCACATGCACACAGATGGGAACTCCTTAACCCTGAAAGTCACATCGCAGAAGAGAGGGGAAAATACTCCTGCGGTCTATCCGAAGTTAACTTCCAACCACAAAATGCTTCAATAACAGCGTGCTAAACATTTCTAATTACTCTGAGCAGCTTTCTGTCTGACCGGCCTTGCTGAGCTTCTGTAGCTACAGAATGAGTTTAGCATCACATAAAAGGAAACCAGCAGTAGCCTAACAAGCATGGCTTCCATTTACATGATTAAAAAGGTTCAGAGTTGGCTCCTATACTTCTGCCTAGTTCTGTCAAGGCAAACGGAGCTCTGACTGTTTACACTACTAAGGGACTGATCTCAATCAAAATTTAACAAAAGGGTGAAAAAAAAAATCAGGGTTATCTCTATTAGCTTTAGAAAAGGGGAGCAGTCCTTTCTTCTCCTAACACCTTCCAGGAGAGAGCAAAATCCAGGAAGAATGAAATGGCAATATCACAAGAAATAAGAAATTATTCCTATCAGAAAAATATATGCCAGTCATGATGAGAAAAAGAAAAAAAAAAAAAAAAAAACTGTTACATTGGTAAGAATTGTTTGGTTTTTGGCAAGTGACAAATGTTACCAATCTGTTACTTCCGGAGTATGTTAAAGCGTAGCAATCCACATAACACTGAGGACATTAATACAATACTGTAGATATCTACATAAAAATATATAGTTTCATACACATTTTAAAAAAAAACATTGTAAGTATCGTTGTAGGTGTGCTCCTTAATTTCGAATGCATTTTGTGTTTTCCTACAGGCGCTCATACAAACTCATGTCCATCAATGGAAAAGCTTCTACTGACTTCATTGGACTTTGGAAGATACTCTGAGAAGCTACCGCAAAGCAGAGTTCTCAGCCAGCTTCCCTGTCCAGTATTTTTTTTTTTTCTCATTAAACTCATAATTCAGTTAATATCTGTTTTCATCCATGGATCTGATATTCTCAACACTATTTTGTCCAAGCATGGGGACTACATGAGCTCCCTTTATCAAACTACAATGAAAGGAAACTTTTTCACCCTTGGGCATTTTTTCACTCTTGCAGATATGTCTGTGTTCCTTTATCTGGTCCTTTTTTGCATTCACTGTAAATCGAAAACTCTCCAGAGGAACTTCCTGGATTCTCAGTTATTGAATAAGGCTAATCAAGTTCCCAGAGAACAATCTTGCTTTTTATGTCTATCCACATCCGCAGTCTCTTCATCAAAACAGGTTCAAGGTTCTTAAGGGCTCTTCAACAAAAATATTTTAGATCTTCAAAACAAAAGTTTCCTAGTGCCAGGTTTACCAGTCTCTTAACTTTGCTTTAACTCATTTTTTATATACTACAATAACACCACACTATAAGATACCGTACTTAGTGCTTCAACACGCTGCTTTCAGATCCAAACAAAGACTTCAGTTCTCTTTGATTACATTAACTTTTTTTAATCCAAAAGGTTTTTGGTGAAACATATGTTCTGCATCATTAAAATCAGATATTCTGGCTTTGATCTTTAAGTTCTCTCAGTTGACTGCTTCTCCAAACTACAAACTATTGCAGCTTTTGAAGTTATCTCCTTGCTCTGTCCAGAAAACCTGAACCTTCAGTCAGATTTGATAGGGTTACAAGATAATAACCATATACCATTGTATTCACTTTTTACATATTAAGCTTTGCTCTGGAGAAAAAAAAAATACAACTTTGCCTGAAAAAGCTTAAATACAATAACTATAAAACACGGACAATATTCTTTATGTATCATTAAATACTCAGGTTTATAAGTAAATTGCGGAACATTTTCTTTGACTGAACACTATCTTTTAAACTCAGTATTTATCAAAGTAACCCTTTTTTACCCCCACAAAGTCTGCTAGGAGCCTGGACATATGGAGATAGGAAGCTTGTGAATTTAAAACAGTGGAAATGGCATACAGGGACTGTTAGCAGCCAGCCAGTCATACAATCAAGCTTCTCCATAGTGCAGAAAGTCAATTGCAGAAAATAGTGCAGAAAAATCAATTGCAGAAGTCGAGGTGTGACATGACAGCAAGATTAATTAAAGAAGTAGGGATAGCTCAAAATAGCCATGAATGCCGTTTGTCAGTCAACTTCAAGGGGGCACTAAGTGGCTTCCAAAAGCAGTGGGACTAATGGTCCCATGACACATCTCAGGGATTCTGGAAGCCCAGACAGTAAGTCCAGCCTGGAGATGTGGGGATATGAAGCATCCAAGCTCCCAAGCCCACTGACCAGTCTAAAAGGTTTGGATGAAGTTATTCGGTTCTCTATTTTACAACTAATAATAACACAAGCAAATATTCAACCAGATGTAAGAAATCCCAGTTACAATGAAAGTAAAGGAAAAATTCAGGATGGAATTAGTAACAGTGATTGGAAAAGACAGTAGCTGTGATTTGATGGAGAAAGAGGGTCACCAAATTAGTTCATTGTTAAATTTTAACATACTGGAATTGAAGGAGGTGAGATTGAGTTTTCTTTATCAAATCTGCAAGCCATATATAGGGAACAAGTACAAATTCATGAAGTGGGATAAAAGCACAAATGCTTTTGATTAAATAAAGTAATTCAACATCAAGGTTTATCAAATAGTATCTTATAAATTTGACATTTGTCAAGAATAAAAGATCAAATAAATGCATTCCCTACTAAGTACTATTCTGTGTGTGTAAGAACGACTATTTCTGTGTGTCTGTAAATAAAAAAAAAACTACACATTCTATTTTAATTTGGAAAGTTATTTTCATTTCAAGCATTCTCTGCATGGGGCAAATGACTTCTGAAGATGAAAACATTTCCCACACATGCTTCACATCATGTAACAAGAGAAAGATCACTCCCAAATTCAATCTCTCATTCATGCCTTCCCACCCCCTCTTTTTTTCCTCTTTTTTTCCCTTAAAAAAAAAAAAAGAAGAAGAAAGAAGGGGAAAAAAAGGAAAAAAAAAAAAAAGAAAAAAAGAAAAAAAGAAAAAAAGAAAAAAAGGAGAGAGAGAGATGTTCTTGGCAAAATCAACAACAGAAATATTTCAGAAACTGTCCAAACCATACAATCCCAAACTGATTCGGACCGAATCACATGAAAAGACAAAAGACTTCTTGGGAAGAAAAGTCATTTCTGTATGCCACCTTTTTCCAATTACTTCCCAGTAACAATTTAATGAGAGCTGTAAAATACAGTGTGTATCTACCAGCACATGATTGTAGTACTGAGTGCTTCTGAAACTCAGGTATCCAAATTAATAGGCTTTCTATAACGTCTGTTCATGCAAATACTTTAGCATACGAATAACTGTATTTAAATGAGTAGTTCCTCTGATGTTTATGACTCTGATTCTAAAATTATATATGATGGTCCTAATCCAGCAGATGTTTAATAACTCAGACCCATTACAACTGATGAAATTCTAAACTCAAATAATTTCAGTAGAGTTTAATTGCAGAAACATTTAGTACAATAAAAAAAAAAAACATAAGTTTAATTCCCATTTTTCTTGTCTATAATTATATTTCCATTATATACTTCCTAGATTAAGCTAAATCTATACTATCTAATAAACATAATTATATGAAATGTTCATATAATAGACTAAAGAAAGTAACAATTAAAAGCCCATAATTTAGTTACTCTGCGTAACTCATCATTCTCAGAGAATGAAATATTGGATTAATTTATTTACCTTCAACCAAGTACCGACAAGCATTCTTCTAGAGATAGATTATGTTTTATTTCTAATTCTTTGTTTCTCTTGCTACTTACTTCCATTTTCTTAGAAATTCTAGGCCATGTATATATATATATACATTTGTGTATATATATGTGTGTATCTCATCACAGAACTTTTAGTTGATCACACTAAAGTGTCATTAACTAATTAACAAATATTATTAACATGCTACTTCTTGCACTCTGTAGAAATCTAGAGAAATTATGTAATACTACAATATCTAAGCATTCTACTTACCTGGATTATGTATATGCGAATCTTTATTATATTTTTGCCCCACTTCCCAGTACTAGAGAAGTTAACTCTTCTTTCTGAAATTTTAAAATCAAACTTCTCTGAATAGGGTATTTCTTGTCTGCATATGTTGCAATGTTGCTATCCTCACCAAGAAAATGTACATGCATACTTTGTTCTGGTAATGTCTTGTCTTGCCTACACTAATCTTAAAACAGTAGGGAAAATTTATATTTAACTAGGCAATAATGATGTATCCTTGTAGATACCGGAGGAATTGTTTAGATGATATCTGCACATAGATAAGAAGGAACCAGAAGAGTGATCTTGGAAGAGTGTGTTTCGGGGGCAGTCTGCCTACAGGTCAGAAGAATAAATTAATTCTTGTCTTTGTAGGCTTTCCAGCACAACATCCTACTCTTCTGCACTTCAGAGGAGGAGCAACTTATATCCAATTATAAAGTTTCCCTGGTTCTCAAGGATGAATGCTAAAAAATTAAAGGAAAACCGGAATGTGTGGCTGAGCCAGCGGCTATTGAAACCCCATGGAACACATTCCTTCGCCTTCAATGGGCTTTCCACTGGAGCCTGCGTGTACAGTGTTCCTTACAAACTGCATACATTAGCTGATCATTTGTTCTCAGCTTATTCTTAATCCTATTTTACAAAGCTAATGTTCATCTTCTAATGACAATCTAATTGCTTGGTGCCATGTTTACTAGTGGGAATGAACCACAAGCCATGTCGCTCTAAGCTCCAGGGAGCATTCCAGTGATTGGGAGGTTAAAAACTCCCTATCTGCAGAAAGGGAAAACTCATTTCTTAACTCTCTGGTACAAATTATTTCCAGGTGCTGATAATTATCACTCATGGAGTTTGATATTCCGGACTCTACATCTAAATTTATACTTGACAAGTTAAACTTTTCATCATGTGCAGCAGCCTCCTAAAGGCTGAGGAGGACAGACTGCTGATGGTTGAAACCAATTCCACTTAAAATAGCAACACTTAATTACAAGCCTTGTTGTTTATTTCTTTTCAAAGTATTTCAAATATATCTTTTTCCCCAAGGGACATAACATTGTATATTATTAAACAGATAAGTATTATTGCATCTGCTCATGAACATGAATTGTGAATAGCCAGATAATTATTTGGGAAGCCTTGGAAAGGCCTCAGAAAAAAATCCATCATAAGCTAATGTACAGTCTTCACGCAATTATTTTACAGTGCACACATGCTACATAGACATGCAAAAGACACATCAGTGTTCATGTTAACATAGACATGACACACAAAAGCAATGGATTCAAGCCCATGATGTTTAAATGCATGCTGTTTTTTTTAAATACATACACATGTGCTTGTGCTTACGCATTCACACGCTTCTGTCACTAATAAGACAAAAACTTACTTAAACAAGTAATAGGGTACAGCAAGCACAAATTCAAAGGAATTGAAGTACCTATAGCCACATTAGTATTTCTTATGTTTATGTTGCCAGTTTTAACCAACTCTATGTCTATCCATAACCTTTTACAAATCTGCTTTTTGACCATCTGGCATGCTATAAATCTGATTAGTCAGTTAGTTCTGAAGCAATTCTAATGTAAGTTCATTTAAAAGGTGAGCCAAGAGACTCTCTTAAAGTGAACATTTAGAGAACACCATAAACAGAAGTGGATCCCACTGCAAATATCAAAATTATACATTCATTGTACTAACTGTATCGTTACCCTCACTCAGGCTGCAAAATTAAATCTCCTGAAACACTAAAAAAGGTCAACATCATGATCCAATGGGGCAGGGTTGTTTTAGTGAGCATGCCTTAAATCGGGATGGTGTCTTTTTGCATTAAAGACTGCATTACGGGAGGGAGAAGGTACAAGTTGTTTCCCCAACAACAAACACCTGCAGATTCTCAGTACCTGCAACACTCCTAATGGTTAAATTAATAGTGGCAGGACTTGAAATCGAGTCCACTTGATCTTAGGGTCTCGCAGATTAAAGTATTAGTCCGCTGAACCATGTTACTAAACTTCACTTTAATCTATTAGATACTTCCTTGTCTTTGTTCAATAAGCATGGTAGGAAAGAAAACCAAAACGGTAGAAGCCTTGGAACAGTGACAAGCAAATCTGCCGAAATTTCAAGAGGCAGCCTAGTCAAAGGAAAATAACTACTAAACACTGATTGTCTGCAAATTATGCTACATCGGGCTGTGCTAGGCCAGTTCCTCAGCTTGTATAAATTAGCATGCCTCCAAGGCCATGGCAATTTTCATTGAACATATTGTATATATATATATATATATATATATATGTATGTATGTATGTGTGTGTATATATATATGTATATATGTGTGTGTATATATATGTATATATATGTGTGTATATATATATATGTATATATATGTGTGTATATATATGTGTATATATATATATATAAAAGGACCAAAAAAGGCACATTTGCTTAAATGCAAAACTACAGAATAAATTTAGTAGTCCACAAATCCCAAACCAGAAGCCTGATATAATATACAAACAAAGGTGCAGAACATTGGGGTTGATCACCTTGCAAAATGCAAGTGAATCATAAAAGAAATCAGGGATACCAAAAGAAGCACATGCAACACAAGAAATTTAAGCCAGAAATAGCCAGAAGCTTATTTCCTTCATGATTCACAGAGCATAGTGCAAATCTGCAGTGAATTGGCATAAATTTGTCAATTTAAGCTCTAGTAGGAAACGTCTGATAGTAGGAAATCGTCCTTACGAGGACAGAAGCTAATATGAAGGGCAGGACGAGAGAGACAGCAGAAAGATCTGCTATCAGCTTGCTCTCTTTTAATATTCTTTCAAAATTGCCTTCTTCTTTTTCTCTCTCACTTCCTACACCACCATGTACCCTCTTATCCCTGCTGCCTGGTCCCTGCAGCAGCACAGTCAACGCGAGCAGGTGACACCCTCACTGCTGTGCCTGGGTGTTTGCAGGAAACAAAGCCACGCTAGAGTAACTTGCCATTTCTTTCCCATTGTATAAAACATTAAATCTGAAATTGCAAAGGAGTTAAACAATGCCTTTCAGCACGTTAAATCACTATGGTTAATCATCTCCAACATTTTTTGCAAGTTCACCCAGTGCTTTAAAAGGCACTGGCTGAATACTTCTAATAACAGGATCTTTAAGTTTTACTTGTATCCTTGTATCTTTTTTTTTTTTTTTTTAACATGACCACATTCCAGCACCATTTCTTAAGATATTCTTAACACAATTTAGCAAAAGCTCTGTAATCCAATACTTATGAAATGAGCTGTCAGGCATAAAGTATGCCAGAGTCTCTTAAGTCCACACACAGCAGGACACAAAACTAGTAGCAACTGTACTGAATTACAACCAATGGGAGAAGTCACAGGTCACCGAAGCCACACAGAGTCCTGCTATAGCCAACAATGAAACTTAATGTACTTTCCATGTCCAGAACCATCCGCTATAGAGCTTCTGTAAAACAGATTAATGATAATAGCAGCAGAAACTAGAAAAGAAATGCAAGAAATGGAAGCCCAGCCAATATTCCATTTGTAATTTGTCACACTATCGCACAATGAGACTTCAGCATGAATGTGTTGCCCATTTACAATTCAAATAAGCTTCCTTGAATTTTTAAAAGAATGGACTGTACACATCAGTCAGGATGACACAAAAATGCCCTGTCAGGTTAATTTTAAATGCACGTTTTATTTGCTACTGTTAACTAATCACTATCATTATTTGTGATTTTTAAAAGACGCAGCCATTATTAAATAAAATGAAACTCCTGATCCCTAACTGGAACACAACTTGTTTCTGTAACCAAGCTGTATTACCTAATTTAAAATATTTTGACTCTACACTAGCTAGCTGGATGGTAATTTTTTAAATTTTTTTTTTCACAACACAAAAAACCAAGGTATTACCAGCAGAAGGAGCACATTTGGTTAGGGCTGGCTTGACATCACATCTATTAAAAGCAATGTAATTTTTTTTTTAATTTACTTCAAAAACCTAATGATCAGGCCGGCATTAGTCAAAAAGAAAACGTTTATTTTCTTAAAGCATTGTTTACCTATAGTTGTTGAAATTCCTCCTTGCTGGGGAATTCAGCAGATGGACTACCAGAGGGATGCATTTGGTCTATTGCTCACTACCCATTGTTTCTGTCCAAAGGTGGCGTACTTTGATGATGCAGCAAATAAAGCCCATGCTGCTTCTACGTTCTATTAAAACAAAAGCCATTAAGACAGTAGTTAAGCGGTCAAGGCCTAAAATTAGACTTTCCACAAATGCCAATGGTAGGAAATATTCTGAGTATTTAAAATATAGTTCCATGAAACAAAAGTCACACTGAGTTTCAGAAAAAAAGCGAAAACTCATAAAGCTAAAAAATCAGCTAAGTACCTAAATGCATACCTAACTGCAGCCACAAGAAGTCAGTGGCTGTAGCCACTTGCTTGCAGCTAACATCTGCACATACTGCTCTATCAGCTCAGGGTTTATCTCCATAGGATTTTGTTAGTGGAAGGATTTTACTGTCTTGAGTTGTGCTGGAGTCAGGGCTGGTAAGACTCAAAGCTGCAATGGAAAATCTGTGGGATACTCTACCTCAAAACTGTAAAAACTCAAACTGGATTTGAATCACTTTGAAATACATCCTGAAGATCCAGACATACTTCATTTTTTCCTGTAGTAGATGAAAATAGCTCGAAAAGTACAACTTCCCTTCTTGACGTACAAACCTCTCAGCATCCTGTTCCCTACCCTCCACAGCCTGCTGTCCCCCAGCAATGACCCAGCAATGTTGGAGCGGCGCCACACCTGGCTCACCAACATGACCTGCCTTCTGAATAGGCAAAGGATTGCTGTTGGGAAGCAGAAAGGAAGAGGCAGATTAGGGGGAGGTTTATTTTTCACCCAGATCATTTCAGGAATCCAATTCACAACAAAGCCTCAAAAACCACAGTGGAGGACAAGGAGGGAGGTGGCATGGGAGGAGCAGTGAGTGGTTGGGATGGGAGCGTCTTCAGGTGGCTCCAGTGTCATGGAAAACACGAGGAGAGCAGGTGGCCCATTCCACCACAAGTTAAATAGCCATTACGACATGTAATTATGCTCATACACAGCATCTACTAGGAAAAACAGAAGCTGTTTATATCTTTGTTAGAGCTACCTCATGTACAGGGGTACCCTCTGTAAGGGCTAACAGCACAATTGAGTCTACTTGCTTGAGAACCTGCTGGGGTTCATTATTCCTATTCTGGGTGATATCATAAGTCAGGCTGTCAAACATATCCAAATACCAAGTTTTTGGTTTTGTTTTTTAAAGAAAACAAAGCAATTCTAACATGAACTTTATAGCTAGAAGTTGGAAAGAAGCACTTTGTTTCTGTTTCAATGACAGGAAGAAAATAAACTACTGTAAGGAAAATGGTATGCACGCTATTTTGAGAAAGATGTTATTTTTCAGCGTCTTTAGGGGAAGATACAAAGGGGGATAGCAAGGTACTAAAGCTGGGAATATCAGCTGGCAATATGATGAACAACTTGTAGTAATTCATCAGCTTACATAACCTCAAGTCATTTCATTCCAAAGCAAATTTCCCATGACTTTGATACTTCTTTTGAAATAAGCTTTTTTTTTTTAAAAAAAAAAAAAAAAAAAAACTCCATGTGATCATTGATTTATGTTTATACACAGATTAAAGTAAGAAAAACTTCTGAATCTGTCATATGCAACCCCTGGATAGAAACAAAGGAGATTTACTCACAAAAATAAGGTTTTATTGAATCAAAGTGTAGATTACAAACACAATGAATATCCTACACATTTTCAGGAGTAAGATTAGTGACTAGGAATTCTGAAGTATTACTGCCAGTTCTGATACTGAATGCATCCTGCGTAGTTTGGCAAATCACACTACCTTCCTATCTCTGACTGTAAAGTGAGGATATTATTTATCAGCCTCACCAGGATGCTATGTGGATTAGATGATGTTAGAGAAAGGACATACAGTGCTTTACTAAGTAAAATCCATCAAAAACACATGCACGGTAAATGACACCAAGTAATTTGACCTGGAATTTAATTCAGTTATACTCCACGGTCGTCAAAGTCTTTTGGATTAAAAAAGTCAACTTAAATTTCAACGAAAACTGGAACTAAACCTAAAATGAACTTATAGTTGAGGTTCAGAAAGAAGGAGATATTCTAAAGGGTTGTTCCTAATATCTGTGTCTCTTTCTCTGATTTCTGGTTCTAACTTGTGGTCATAAGGAGCAGCTCTGATACCCAGTAGGAAAGCTTGTTCTTGTGGTTATTTCTGGCAAATTCTGCAAATTCAAGAGAGCTCTGGGTAGCTTAGCAAAGCATCTCAACTTTAGGGTACTTCTCCAAACCGAGCTGAAGACTGTCACGTTTGCCAGTCACTAATTACAATGCTCTTATTCTCTGCAGTGAAGCAGTTTTGTGTAGCAGAAAACCTTCTGCACGTTTTTTTTTGAAAATGTTAAAGGCAGAGTGACTGCAAGAAAATGCCAATTGCAGCTCCCTGAGGTGACATTCAAGTGAGACTGAAAGAGGGTGGAGCTCTTAACCCGAAAATTAGGCTTGCAATAATTTCAGTGCATACCACCTGGAAATATACAGTTTTTCAAATGCACTAATGTAGCAGATGAATAGCAGTGTTATTATTTCAGGCTATAGAGTTCATTACTGTCCATTGAAATAAGTTGGACAACTGATTGACTGATTCAAATTCTGTTTTCTGCCATGTTTCCATGTTTACTTTGGAGCAGTGAGATACTCAAGCGTAACTTGGCATTCAGACTAGTGAACAACAGCAGCTTTGCTACCTGATCTGAAATTCACTCCTTTCATAGATCTGAGTCAGAAATACAGTTAGATTCGTGCTGTTGCTGTAGCTAGGTGTATTTCTGATTTTTCAAGCAATCTAATTCAATTTCATTGTGGGGAAAACACATGCTCTTTGTCTTTATTTTTCTCTTTGTCTTCCTCTTCCTTTCTCTTTTTCTTTTTCTTCAGGTAACTATTCCAATATCTATCACATTTTGCAACCCATTCTCTAAATCACAATATTAATTTTTTTATCTGTTTGTTACAAATCTAAGTCTCAAACAAACTAGATCTAGATGCATGGCCCAATTCACCTAGGCAGTCTACAGATGAGATTTTTGAACTTCTGGAGGTAAGGACTTCATTAACTTCAGCAGAGCTACATCACCTATTGTCACCTGTCACCTGTACTCAGTATCACAAAATCACAGAATCATCTAGGTTGGAAGAGACCTCCAAGATCACCTAGTCCAGTAAAACAATAGTGAATTTTCCTTTAAAATTGTTTTCCATCATAACTGCTATTTTCAATCATGACAATTAAAAATCAAAGCTTTCTTTTTTAAAAATTATGTACTTAGTTCTTCCAGCAAGACCTAAGGCCTCATAAAATTCTGTAGGAATTTACAGGTTCATTCGCAGAACAGGAGTAACTATGCTACTGGAAGTTCCCATTTAGCCATCTTGAGGAATGTGATTTTATGAGCTTTATTTCCAAAATACTGGCATATTGAAAAGGTAGCTTTGCCTAGTAAAAGATGTAGTTATTGATCCAAAGACTAATTTAATCATCCAGTGGAACACAAACAAACAACAACAAAACTAAATCCATAGAAAAGTGAAGAAAACAGATGTTGGTATATATTCCAAACACATCTCCAAAATAAATCTATTGCAGTGTGCAGCATAAATGTGCTTTGCATTTATAATGTTCCTTCAAGCTCTCTTTCAGTTATGTTTAAGATTGTATATTCAATGCATTCGATAATTCACTTTGCTGTTCCACTTTTCTTTCTTCTCTCTTCCTCTCTCCTCTCTTGGTCTTTCCTGGGTCCAGTCTGATTGTGTCATAACTATTTGGTTCCTTTTACATTTTACTCTCCTTGCTGACTCTCGTCTACAACCTTCTTCACCCATTTACCTTATATTTGATCTCCCATTTTGCCAACCAGCCTTGGTACAACTCTCTTCTCTTTCTCTTTTTATCACCCGCATCTATTTACATGCTGCGTTTGAAATTTTCCCGAAGGCTGAACGAGCTGTTTGCCGTGCTGCTCTGATTATGAGGTACAACAGACAACAATATTAATAAAGCTAAGATAGGGTAATTCAAATCTGTTGAAGAAAAACTAACAACAACAGAACACAATGGAATAATCATTCCCTTAACTCGGTGATTTCCCTGCAGCAGAAAAAGGCTTTCTGGATTACATACAGAATAACCTTGGCACAGCTTCATATAAGTGCTGGGGCCTACTAAGGAAATGTTTGATATAATGCCAACAATGGGCAATAAAACTGAAGTAAATCAGATACTAAATGGGCAGGACCCAGCTTTTTTTTATGTCTGTACAGCACCTAGCATAGTCTCATCATTAACAGAAAAAGAAAAGAAAAAGGAAAAAAAGAAAGATTCCTTAAAAAGTGTTATCCAAACTCAGAGTCAGATCCCTTTCCCATTAAGATCTAGCTTGTGTGTTTCTGATCTAAAGTCACTGCTTAAAAATACAAAACAACAGGTTCTTCATTAGCAGTGATACAACAGAAAACAATTATTCCTCTTACCTTACAATTTATTTTATGCAAAACCAACACAATGTATCTTTTGTTTATAATCTTGGGCATTCAATGATGGTTTCAATTAGAGTCTTTTGTTTATACACATATGAACTTCTGAGATTTATTTCCTACAAACAATTGCAATACTGTGTACGGTATACATAGTAATCTGAACTCAGAGGGCCAGATTCAGTTCTGTTGCAGGTGAGCATAAATTTAATTTATCCTGATTCTGACATCCACAAAACTGGGCCAGAGGACAGAATGGACTTAACTCCATAAACTTAAAGCCCTGAAAATATCAGATCATTTAGTCTAGATTGCTGTATAAAGTGAGGGATTACATTTCAGGCAATTATCTCTGTAGAGAGTCCAATATCTTGTATTTGTCAGAACTCTTGCAGAAAGGCATTCAGTCTTGATCTCAAGTATCAAAAAATGAACACCCGCCTTCCCACTCCAACAGTGCTTTTTTCAATGGGCACCAGTCATCACTACTGAAACATATCCCTTACTTTGTGTTTGAACGCATTTAATTTTGACTTTCAACACTATTGGCTTTTTTCTTTACTTTCAGAACTAGAAGTGTAGGGTAGTAGCTATTACTACCCAGTATTTTCTTCCTGTGAAGACACTTTAATGCTATTAATCAATTCAACTTTCAGTTTCCTTGTTGTTAAGATAAGCAGATAACGCTCTAAATTTCTGCTCCTTGCTCTAAGACACTTGATTCTGAATAATTCTGTGGCTCCTTCCTGCTTGTCCCTTCATTTTATTTACTTATTTATTTATTTATTATTAGAAACGTTAGTAGCTTTCTAGCTAACAAAACATGATGTGTTGGAACAGGGCCAGGTCTGGATTTGGATTTCAATCCATTTGTGATCAAACTCACGAGGCCATATTGTAGAGAAGGTTAATTGCATTTCAATTTATTACCATTACAGTCATTTTCTACTCTAAAAGGGCTGCAGAGAAGGCTGGATTATTTTTACACTAAGTAAGACAACTGGTAGCTGTTTCTAGAGAAAGGCTGGGATCACAGAGCACAAATGACAATGGATCTTTGTGTTACCAAGGTGCAGTTGAATGTTTTACTCCCCTTAGACTGCTTATGGAGTTGAGCCCATGGATCAAGCAGAGATCATGGTCCTAAATGCTATCAGGGAAAGCCAGCAAGATAAATGTCGTTTTCCTTTTTTATTGGTCATGCTGGGCATGGCCCATTATCTTTAAATGGACTGAGCAGTTACTGTAGAGAAAAGAACAAGGATAGTATCTCTGCTCAGGCTTGTTATAGTCTCCAGGGCAAAGACTGTGAGACATGACTGATAAACAAAGCAACTGCAAAAGCTAATGTTGCTCCTCTGTAGACAAGACAGAAAAGGCAAATATTTAAAAAGTGGTAGTTCATATATTATGATCATCCCCACCCCCCTCAAAAATCCATTAGCAAGGAAATTTTTCAGACAAGTAAACTCTGCCCTAGGAACACATGTTCAAGATTTTTTTCAGACTTAACCTAAATTAAGGTCAGTGACCTTAATCCCTTCCATTGTGATTGCCTTGTGCACTAGGAATGCAATAGGATAGAACAAACTAATGAATAAAAAACTCTGATTCAGATACAACTTATGTTCACTCATCCCATCCTGAAAAGTCTACCTACCTACTTACAAACTTCTACTCTGAATGTGTGCCGTAACTTATTTTTCTCTTTTATTTCCCTATTTTACTCCTTTGCTTCAGTTCAGAATAACTGGTCTAGCTCGTTAGCTAGTACAAATCAATTTGATTCAATTAGCCCCATCTCCCAGACCTGTCTGCTTCATTCCATCACCACGGGCAGTGCCCCCTATTCTTCCTGCCACCTAGTGCCATGCTGGGAAGTCAGCTGGTAGGGCTGCCTGTTCCTTGCCATCCATACCGATGTGCTGCTTCACTGCTTTCAGCTCTTCCTCCATAACATCTCAATACTCTCAATTCAATCACTTCTCTTAATTCGTATTGTTAAAAACTCATTCAGACACCTACCACTGTTTTATTTGACTGCTAAAGATCAATATAATTCAGACCACCTCAAGATTTCTACCTGTTCTTCCTCTAACATGCAAAACTCGAAGTATTTGTCCTTCTCTCCCAAAGACACAAACTGTCTACCTCCTAATACAGCAATGGTTAAAGATGACACCTTGTATATTGCTGCCATTACTGGAATGAATGCATCTGTACTAATGCAGAAAGGTGAATTTCCACTACACATTCCACATCCCTGTCAACAATGGATCAGGCAGGCAGAAGACTTGGACTTTCCTCAGTTCCAGGGCATGGGGAATTATGATCAGTCTTTGGGTAGCTTAACCAGCACCCCTTTTTAACCATTTTTCCCTTCCACTGGACCATTATTAAAAACTGAGGTAGACTGGACTTTTCCAAAATACAGTTTGTTATCAGAAAATGCTGATTCACAGTAATTAAAGCTTTCCATGAAAATGCACCAGCTCCACAGCTACATTCTTTAAGGTCGCAGTCTTCAACTGCAAGAGAACCAGGCAGCTCCCTGCTGAAGGAGATGTCTTCAGATGCAGCTGACTGAGGTCTGGATCCTTGCTCTTCTTGCACACTCTGTGACTCCTACAGTCCAGATGAATGTCCAAGTACTTCAGTTACCCAGAAAGTGTTCTTTTTCACATTAAATAAAGGTAAATGTTTAGCTTTTATTACAGTATGGAACAAAAACAATCGTGAATTCACAAAGGTTTTGCTTTTAGACAGCTACAGCTGTGCTGTGGCTTTGAAAGCCCTGTGCATAGATGTTTTATAATTTTCATGAGAAAACAACAATGAAAATCCTTTTATGCTTATTCTTCCAGCTTTAAGAAAAAATCGAGACATTTCCTTTCAGATTTTCTGTTGTATGTTTTTGAACTGTTAACAGAATTTGGCTGAGATGCTACTACTAGATGTTTGCATCACAGAGCCTGTGCCAGTGGCCCTTCTCACATCCCAGATTTCAGAGGTACTCCCAACACTTTACAACGGAACACTGCTGGCCGTATACTGACCCATGGCAAATTTAATCACAACAGTTTTACAATATTCAAGCCTAAGGATCACTTACAATCTTTGCATTAACATATGCTTCAGTAAACCAATTTGAAGAAAAACACTACTTAAGGAATGTCTTTATTCTCACATGGGCACTGACTTATATACTTAACATAAACCACAGTTCTGCAAGTAAGCTACCATGAAGTCTTTGGGAAGTATGGAATATCTTTTTTTTTATTGTGTTGACAATGGGAGCAGCTCACTGCATTGAACTGCCAAATGAGCAACCCAGAAGTAATGACTCATTTCCCAAGACAGCTTATCTTATTAGCAACAAAATGGGGAATCTGAAACAAAATATTATATCCAGGTCCAAAAGTCACAAGCCTTTCTGTAGTCTGGAGATCTCAAGTCAAAAATGACTGGAGACATCATAATGATATTTACATTTCGGAGTCTGATCTTTTCAAATTACCTTGGAAATTTGATTACTTGATTGTTCATCTCCATTCTTATTAAAGATCACAACTTTTTTGTTGCTGATGCAAAATTCAGTCTGCCAAATTACTGACAAGTGGCACTGAACTACTGAAGTGCCGTATTAATACAGACTATGCTGATTAATAAGATTATTAAAAATTGATTCAATGGTACTCCAATTTATAGCTCAGACAGATGACAAGGAACATGCAAAAAGGCAGAACATACATTTTTTCCTTACAACAGACCCTGCAGCTTACAAATGGCAATGCTTACGATTCCTACATGTTTTACTTTTTACTTAATGGGCAGTTTGAAGAGTATTTCCCCCCAGTTTTAAACTTTAAATTTATGGTTTAACAGTTATCAAGGCAGTATTACGTATGATTCTGAAAAACTCCTGTACAATAGTTTCAGCTCATGCCTCAGCTCCTCAGGAGTTTTTCACTGTATTTGGATATCCAAATTAAACCAGACCATTTTTTAGAAAGACGCCATTGCAGGGAAATGGCTCCCAGAGGCAAGAAAACTGTGTTTCCCATGCAGACTGTTCCACACCGCAGTAGACCTCAGCCTCAAATCAAAGGGCTCTTAGGAGTAACAAACTGCAGGAGCAGTCCTCCGAACTTCTCTAAGTTTCTAGGACGTACTAGAAGAAGCTTTTTGATAAAAGTACCTGTCTTTTCAAATACTTCTCTGTTATCCTTCAATATCTGTGATTGGTAACAACTTTTCAGGAAGAAACGTGCTGATACAGATTTTTGAGGCTGTGCCGTAAGCCACTGCAACAGAGATATGGGAGTCAAGACAAACAATTTTAATGACCGAAGCTTGTTGCACAGTTCTTACCTGGCTCTGGATGACCCCATTCTGTGTTAACCTTCCCTAATAAAGTGTGATAGCACAAAGATTTTGGAAGTGGCTACAGTGAGCAGGACTTCTGTGCAGCAGGGAAGTGTTGCCTTGACCCAATGGAAGACATAGGGCATAAGTAGAGGGGATCACCCAACACAGGGGTTTCTAGCTGAATAGCTGAATTTATCAAAACAAGTTAAAATGTGTGATAAAAATCATTTACAGATAACCTGAAAGAACAAAAACAAATTATTCATCAAGAAAGTTGCCACATCCTCAGTTTTCCGTTATAGACTGAGCTTTCATAACCAGTTTCACAGGGTTTGTCTTTGTTAAAGTACTTTTTTTCTACATTTTGAAGCTGTGTGGGTTTGTTTTATTACTCTGAGCGCCGATGAAAACTGAGTTTCTCATGTTATTCATACTGTGGAAGAAGAAAGCCTGCAACAGCATCAGACCTCAAGCCCCGCAAAGCTCCCAATTCCATATAAATTTGAGGTTATTACTTTTAAGTAATAACATAGCATCACTATGCAAATACTGTTTCCCTGGTCTGATAAGCACTATCATTTCAAGTAAGCCCCGTACTGAGCGTTTTCCTGTTTGGTTTTTCACAGAAATTAATGTATTACAGTCAACAGCATAGGTGGTGTGAATTTAAAAAAAAAAATAGAATTCAAGAGCAAGCATGAAAAATGTATGCTAATAAAGGCCTTGATCGTCAAAAGCACTGTTAACTCCTGGAGGTTATCCAAGCAGACCCTTGAGAGTTCAAAGAAACAGAGAGATTACTAATATTGTGATGCTTCCAGCTAAAATGACTGCAATGATTACTCAAGGATTGAGGAGAAAAACATTTGAACAGATACTACAGTACAACCTACACAATAGATGCTAAAAAATTAGTTCTGCAGAGACACTAGAGTAAAAGGCGAAAGCCTTAAAAGGTAGAAGTCAAATAGTTTTGTAGCTTGATTCAAAGGGCATGTACTTCCAACTCTTAATTTAGTTACTCATTGTTATAGCTGTACCACTAACACATCAGATAAACAAGCTGGTCGGTTGGCTTCACCTCGCCACGCAGTGTCAGTTTGCAGCAGGTGTGCCTGAAGGACTCTTCCTTTTTACTCTTTGAATCATTCTGTAGACACTAATGAGCATCCCTCTTCAGCTTTAATTATTGGTCCCTGACAAGTCAACATAATAGGAATCAGCTTAACCAAGCATACTCCCCAGTGACATGTTCAATTACTCAGGTTGTACTTCTCTGCAAGAGGTCTGAGGGGTTGCTAATTTAACACTGTCAAAAAAATAAACAGAGGTATTGGTTACAGTTTATCTTTTGACCCTTATGTCACTACATCTAGCCAGATACCCCCTAGTACAGCGAACAGGAAGATTAAATACTTAAAAATTATTAGTCTTGATTTACTTTTAAAATAAAATTAATTAGTACCTGATTTAAGTCAAGGAACATTTCATAAGGAGAAAGCAGACACTGATGCTTTGATAGCAAGTGTGTGTTTCTGTATCATTGTATTTATAAAGTTATTTGTTTTTCATTTTTATGAACTACAATGAAGTGCTATTTATTGGTTGATATTTACAATGAAAATAAAGTTACTGGATTAGTTAATTTATATTTTTGTCAAAAATAGATATTCTCTAAAGTCAGATGTATCAATGTAAGAAATATGCTTAGGAAGCCCTTTATTTAACAAGTTTGTTAACATGAATTTATATGGGATTTTGAAAAATAAATGTTAAGACTGAAACAGGGGCAGGTATGGTCTCTGCAGAATAATATATATACATCTTTTATGACTAAACAATTCATTTTTTTTATCTATAAAACATCATTAGCTCAAGATCTAGCTGTAGGGCTGAATACAACTGTTTTTACACCTGTGCCCTTCCTGAGTATAATCAGTCGAATTTTCAAAAGTTAATTGGCTGGAGTCAAATGTATCACTAGGACAATCCCTTGGATTTCATTCAGATTTCACATAAATAAATGGAAGTAATTTAATCTGGCCTTCCAGATCACAGAGGACCTAGCACCCTGCCCAATAATGTCAGCCTCGAGCACTGCATTTCTAGTGACCTAAACAGGTTTCTTCATCAGCCACTTGGCCAGCAAACCACAATTTTACTGCTGAAGTGACTATATATTGTCATTCTGAACACCTCCTAAACTTCTACAGGTATACATCTAAATTGGCTTTGCTTATTCATTTTGTTTGTCAACTTAACAAAAAGTTAAAAATTTTAGCATAGCTTTACAGAATACTTCCAAAGGATAAAAAATAAAAAATTATTATTTTTTTTTTTTAAATCTAATTCATGCTAAGGAGAAGGAGAAATGCATATATATGTCTTCAAGAAGACATATATATGCTTTTCTAAAAAGTTATCCTTTTTATTATTTTTTTAAAGTTCCAAATATTAACAAAGCGGAAAACTCCAAGCAATTAAGCAAACAACCTGGGAAAAAAAAAAAAAAAAAGGCAACATTGGCAAATCCTCAAGTGAGTTTCAGTAAAAGCAATCAGCATGATTTTGTGTTAAGGTTTCCTTTCTTTACACATTTCTCTGAAAAATAGCATCTGAATTTTGCAGAGCTTTGAACATTACTGCATAAGTATCACATTTCCCCAGTATAATAACGACCATCTCTCCTGATGGACAGTGCTATTTAGCAAACAGGTACTAAAGCTTAATGCACATGATGATTAAGCAGGTACTCATCTTATGGTAAATATCTATGTAAGCATTTTGGACCACAACTGAGAATTCAATGAAAAACCTGGGAAAAGGACTTGGAACATGGGAACCACGTGAGCAAATCGTGACTTGGGTGAAGCAAGATCACGCCATGCATCATGTTCTCTTTCACAACTATACGTTCAGCCTCCTCCAAGCTGTTAATCATCTTCCATGTTTGTTCCACTGTTGTTAAAACACATCTGAATGTAGCTTAAAAAAATGGACACTGTTTTAATCCAGCTCCTTTCTCAGTAAAATGGAAATTTAATTCAGCTCATGATCAGTGTTACTATCTTATTTTTTTAACAGGCCATGGCTCATGTAGTTACAAAAATGATTTTATTTGGACTGAAACATCATAAGCAGGGTTATTAATTCTAATGGCTGATTTGTTGTGAAGATGCATGACTAGGAAAAGCCAGATGTCAGAAAGCTCAATTTCTGGAGCTCATGGTAAGTTTCTGATAATAGAGTGGTTCTGGGCAAAAGATGAACTTACACTGTGATGGATATATGTAACAGCACAGTATAAATCCATATAATTGGTTTTTCTCTCTAAATGAGATAACTGTACTGATAGCAATAATTCTTATCAAGCACAAAGTAACCTCGATAAACTGCAGAGATAAGAGCTGCTGCAGGATGCATGACCTGCCCAACAAAGCTAGAGCAGTTATATCGGTGTCTAACAACGCGGCGTGAGAGTTCTGCAAACAAACACCATATGGAAGAGCAGAAATCTGTCTTTAACCTAAATCTCTCTAATTGCCTGGGTTTTAGATGAAAAGATCTTTTCAGCATCCCAGAAATGGCAGTTCTGTTGCTGAGCTTCAGAAGTCCCACCTCAGGCTCCCGCTGCAGCCAGTGGCGAGAAGCAGTTTGTAACCTGCCCCTTCTCTGTCATCTCCTAGAACCGCTCTCCATCCACTGATTATTCACGGTGCTTTGGCACGAGGTGGTTGGACATGGGGATACACTACCACACAAAAGACATGCTGGAAAGTTCCATTAGGCAAGGAGATCGTTTCACATTAAGCAATCACACAAGTTCCCAGCTGTACACGGCTCTGCATGCAGCCTGACAGAGGAGAGAGGCACCTAAAAGTCTGTCTGTGCCAGTCAACAGAAACAGGCTGAGCAATCTGTCCCATTTCAATATACACAGCTAACATTTTGGAAATATTTAGGCAAAATTAATCCAATCCTTAGTTAGTTCTTTTTAACCTTTCCATTCCATATAGACACTTTTTTTTTTTTTTTTTAATAAGAAAAAAGGTTGTTAGCAGCACGGAGACAGCAGAACGCAACAGCAGATCTGCAAGCACACAGTGTGTGGGTTGCTTAGGGACTGACACATTACAAAGGAGACTCTCAGTAAGTTTTATCATCATTAAAAAAAAAAAAAAAACTTCTCCAAATAACTGTCAGAGTGGGAAGCCTAATCCACAATGACTTAGTCATACTTTCAAATTAAAGGTAGAACACCGCACAGAAAACAGTAAAAAAGAATCACTTATCTGGTATGTCTTCAGCCTTGGACAAAAAACAACACATCTTTCCAATTTTCAAGACAGGCTGACATGTCCCTAATGATTAGCAATTTTTCTTAATTCTCCACAGTGAGAACAAGGCTAACTAATTGTAAAAAAATCCCCGGCTAAGATCACTGCATTTACAGAAGTGGTGAAAAAACAATCTTTCATAATATAGTCACTTGATCGACTAACTGAGAAGAAAATATGTCATGAAGTCAGCTCGTCAAAAGCCTCTTGCTACTGAAGATGCTACACCAGGAAGGTTAATTCTCTCAACAAATCAGGCCAGAATTTTCCCATTTCTTTTGGCGATTTTTGTATGGCTGAATCAGGTTCTTTAAAGCTGTTGTGCTGTGACCTTTTACGTTCAGCAGCTGTCTGTAAAAGGGCCTCAGACAAACAGTTCAGAACCAGGGCATGACATGGAAATAAGACTTCACAGCCTTGGGCTAATGTGGCTCAGCACAGGATAAACATTTTTTTGTCTATCTTTCAGGGTTTATCTCTTTTATGACTCATGTTGAATAATTGTTTCCACATCCCTTTCTGTCATAAGGGACAGGGAACATGCTCGTTCAAGACAAGAGCTTTACATGGAATTTAGGAACAGGACACGATCTAGAGTTCTTGCTGCTAAGGCTTTGGTTGGGTTTGCTTTGCTTTTTTTTGCCTTCCACCCCACCCTTCATGCTTTAGCCAACAGCTCAAGCTGGTGGGTGACTACAGAAGGAATGGTCTATATTAGGGCTCTGAAATGTGCGCTACGGCTGCTGGCAGTGATAAATGGGAGTTATAATTGATATATCTCATTCCACTGTGTATAAGCAAAATCATACACTGATAAGATAACATATAAAGAAAATGGTTGAATGCACTCTCGTTCTCATTCAGGAGATATCAATCTCATTTCACTTTTATTATTTAACATGAAACACAACCTTAGCTCAAGAAAAGAATTCGAAATTTTTCCTTCAGAAGTCCTACCAAGAACATGAGCATTACACTTATATCACATGAAAACACACCATAAGGCATAGTTCAAAAAGCCAGGGCACCAATAGGGCCTTACTTACATGTTTCACTGTTTTGTTATGTATTTATACTATGTACCTTGATTAAATCTTATCTCTTGGTTCTATTATCATAATATGCCAGTTAAAGAAACAAACAGTCTCCACCCCCAAATGATAAAGGGAATGGGGGGGGACCCAAAGCCACAAGAAAAGCCTAACAGCAGCATCAAACCGCCCCTACTGGAACTACGAGTTCTGCTGGTTGGTGAGCCAATCCCAAACCCAGTAGCAACGGCAGATCTGATGATATGCAACGCTACAACCATGCTTTTTGTCAGCATGTGAAAGTCAATTACATACCATTTACCAGAGACAGCCGAAGCACAGCTCAGGGAAGACACTACGCTGCAGATCCAGCGCAGCCTACGGTGAAATCCCAAGTGTTCTAAACCCCAACTCCACTTCTGCTTTGCTACCCAAGCCACAGCATGGCTCCCACGGAGCCCGGCAGGACCGGGGATGTTGAACAGCAAGGTATTTAGGATTGGGAGGAAGAGGAAATTACAGAGGATAGCACTGATCAGCACACACAGTTTGCAACATGGTAAACAGATATGGATATAATCTCTCACTATCTCCACAGAAATAATAATAATAAATAATAATAAAAAAAGATGTGATGAATCTGAAACTTGTTTCAAAACTCCCGCTTTTGGCAATTTCTGGAAGAAAAGCAAATCAACCTAAATAAATTGCCACATACTACCCTCCTGTACTTTCCTGCTGTATACCACATTTCCCACCAGATTAGATATCTAAATTCAGGATCTGATGTAGTATTATGTAAATTCAGTTAACTGGCTATGCCCAGTTTCATCCCATAAAAACCTACTGAGAAAAAAAGAAGAGTGAATCTAAAATAATCTGTGAAAGAAATGGGAGGGAGGGAGGAAAATGAGAATAATTATTTTTAGTCAGCCTTTAATAAAAGAATATCCACTATAAAGACCCTGATCTTTCAGTGAAAAGATTTGGGAAAAAGAAGCTTCCAGAGCAGCCTGACAGCTGTTCTGCAATGCACTCTCAAGCACCGTGCCCAGATAGGCAATAGCTGTTTGCGTGCTATTACTGATTAACCCATACAATATTTCACATGACATTTGCTCAGCTGAGGTGATTTTGAAGCAAATAATAAAGATAATGAACACAGCTAAAGGAAAACAAGTGTAGGTAAAAAGTCTTGCTCCACATGAAAGTGCTTCTTCATACCTACTTTTTATCTTTTTATATATATTTTTTTATTTTTTCAACCTTTCCTGGGTTACAGAACTGGCAGCATATGACATTTAGACAATAATTAATTTTTTCAACCAAGTCCAGCAGGTTTTGGTTACCCAGTTATCCATGCCTAAATTGATGCATTGCAGATGTACAAGTCAGTCACTTTAATACCTACTTCATTAACAATAAGCTCTTCAGTGTGAAAGTAGAGGACTCCCCCCCACATAACTATCTAATAAACTATCAAGGATTTTCAGAGCTTTCATATGAACGTGGAAATACTATCAGATGTGCTAGGCATGACTTCTTTTCTTGCTACAGTTCTTTTATACATGAGCATGGGGGTGCAAGGCAGCATCAGCTTAATGAAAGACAGGAAGAAACTATTCTATATCAAAGAGCAGTAAGAGGAAAACAAACAAAGTACGTACATATGGAAATCAAGAGCAGTCATGGTAAATTTTTCTGCTCACAATAGCCAGAAGTACCCTACTTTCTTACATTCCTGAAACAACAAGAACAAAAACAAAGACCTAGAGACAAACTGCCTCATTAAAAATACTCGTTTCTTCCTCTTGTTTTTCAGCTATTTTTTTTTCTAACAATTTCATAAAGCAAGACAGTGATACTGTAACTGATCTTGTGAGATGGAACTATTTAAAACTGCTTAAACCTCCATTATTTTTTAGAAGCTAATCTGGTCAAATGATATAAACCACTACAAACCTTACTGTAATATTTCAGAAATTTGTCACTTACAGTAAAGTTACATTCATAAAGTCCCATGTTTATGGAAAAAAAAATCTGAATTTTCATTCCTATGGTGCATGCAGATCTTCAGAAGACTTGCTCGTATGTAGAGATGCAGCTGAGCATCTATCCCTAAAATGTACAGATTAATTCCCTTTAGAAGAACGTAATCTCTAAGTGAAATTTTAAAAAGAACACACATGCAAAGGAGAAGAAAATAGAGCACATAAGGCAAAGGGAAGTGCTCAAAGTGATGATAGGCTGATAAACTGCAACATCTATCTTCACCTTGAGGAACATGTAAAGAGAAATCGGAGTATGTGCACTCAATATGTTTTTGGAGTTGATCCCTCTACAAATGTCATGCTCAATTGCAGTAGGTATTTATATACATTAGTGGTGAGGCACTGCAATGAGCAAGCGCTCTACAACTTATTATGCCTGAATTGTGCTATCTGTTTTTGTTACTCTACGCAGCTTTAAAAATGGTGAACGCTGTCTGTGACAAACCAACTAGCAACCCATGAACAGAGCCCAATTTAGTGGGAGGCTCACAAGCTGCAAATAAGAGAGAAATGTTCCATTCATTAAAAGAAGGAAGTTTAATTAACAAGTGAAGTAGGGTTATTGAAATTAGTAGCTTCCTTTGTTTAAGGATACAGAGGACAGTAAGAGCCATGCTTCTATGTCCTACAACAACATTACAATCCCATTTCCTTTTACAAGTGAATAATAAAGTTTGACAAAATCATCAAAATTAAAGAGCGTTTCAGAAAAGAGTATTCTTATCAAGTTCAGTATCTCTTTTTAATAACAGTGACACTGGAAGGAAAAGCAAACTAGCAGCATAATTAATTAATCGTAGCAGTTCTGATGGGAACTTGTGATCATCTTCATTTTACTATCTATAGATAGCAAAATACAAAAAAATACAGTGTAATGTAAAGGACATATTTACATACTGGAGAATCTGTCAAAGTCAAAAAGAAGCTTAAAGAGACAGATGGACCTTAGGCATTGCAGTATTGCATTGAAGCGCCATCATCAAATGCTTAAGAATAGTTACAATAGGGTTAGTAAATGGAACAAATCCAAAGCAACTGTAAAAACATGTTAGACAATACATACTTACATGCACGCAGATTACATGAGCACCATTTTCAAGCAGCCAAACTAGTAAATGCTAAATGCATTAACCACTGGCACGAAATTGCAGCTTCCCATCAGTACTTACTAATCCAAATAACATTAAAAGTAAGCACCAAAACTGATTAATTCTTGGGTCAATGAATTATACTTATGTATATTTGTTTACACTAATTAGTATTTTTAATCATTTTTGTAATCTACCCACTATTTGAGAAAAGATTTTTAAATCTTTAATTACTGCAGTTACTCAGAGTGGCTTTATGAAAATGGGAATTTTGTCTTCCTCTCTTCTTTGCCCCACCTTTAACCTGATGCTGAAGCTCTCACGTTCATATCTGTTGCAAGGGTCTTAATATTATTAATAACAACAAAACAACAACAACAGAAAAAATCTGGAATGCTTATATAGTGATAAAAAAAGGGATTTGCTAGATTAATTTTAAAGAGACAATACCTCAGTTTATTTCTCAGTGGGATGCATGCCTCACAGAGCACATCCTGGCTTTCAGTTCTATCAGTCTCTAAAGCAACACTGTGTAGCAGTTGTTAGGGGTAAAGAAATCCAGTTATTTCAAACTGGCAAAAGAACTGATTTAAAATTTTGAACTCTGGGATTATGGTTTGTTCCACCTGGCTCAGAAATTAATTTAAAATAAGCTCATCAAGTCCCTTGATTTCTGTAAATTATGATGAAAATCAGTAATGGAGCCTTACAGATTTACTCTTAGGATTGCACTTTTAATATCAGCAAACGCAATGCTTATTTAGTGGTAGCTGAAAATCAAGGCCAGCTAATATTATGCACTCTGGCAGCACACTGAAACCTAAGCTTTGGGGAGACGGACAGCATAAGGGAAGGAGGAATGTCATCAACTTAAATACTCAGTGGACATGCCCAGCACAGTCATTCTGAAGAGCAGAACGCTTTCAGCCCTTGCTGACCAATTCCACTTCTCCCAGTAACATTCAAACGAATTTCCTATAGACAATTGGTCTTGTACTTGTACAACTCATATTTTCATTAGCAAGAATTAATAGCTAGAGCCATTCATGAATGTAGTGGGCCTGCTATAACTGAGAATCTCCCAGCGCTGTCTCCCCTCTGTTTAGTTAGGTGGTTGGATGGTTTGTTTTAAAGAAAGGAGTGGATGGCTGAGGTGAAATGTTTGAGTCGGAAAGTCTTGGTGATTTCGGGGTGCTTCCCGAAAGCGGAAGAATATTGGAAGATCCACAAAAAAGCCCTAGCCAGTTCAGATCCTGTCACACCGCGCATACAGAATAGTGAAAATAAACCATCTCCTGACCCAGCAGCTTATTTCAGCATCAGTATAGAGAAAAAAAAAAAAAAAGAGAGAGGGAGAAAGAGAGAGAGAGATAACCGCTCCTATTCCTAGGAAAAACCTACCCAGAAGACTTGGCTGACATAATCATAAGAAGACAAGAGATCATTTCTTTTGCAGATTGCATAAACCACAATGGAACATGAAAGAAACTCGTCTCCAGTGCTCGTCTCCAGTGTACTCAGCAAAGCTCCCACCAGCCCTGACATGACGGTTATCACCAAGTGACCAACCTAATGATTTTGCACAGTTGCAGCTTCACATCTACAGGATGTTTACAGTATTGCACGACTTATCTTTAGGCACTGCATTGTGTGTTGTGCTGTTCCTTGGGCTCAGAATAGAAAAGATTATAAATGCTGAACAAGGCTGGACTGAGGTTTTGAATGCCTTCATGCCATGATGAATTCCATGGTCTGTGGCATTGCTTTACAATCCAGTTCAGAGGGGAACAAACCCTTGGTTGGGACATATTATAAATATCAGCGTTAAAGAAAATGGCCTAAAAATTCTGTGCTAACATTAGACAGCACTGGAATAAACCACGCTTCTAATTTTAGACTCACTGGAACCCTCAACTGAGCTGCGTCCTACGTCAAAGGAATTCCCATCTAACATGCAGCAAAGCCACCGTGGGTCCTGGTGGCAAATCCCAGCCTTTGACTCCAACCATCTTTCTCCTCCCTGTGACAATTCTCATGTGAATCCCAAAGAGTCTGACCCCTGCTGAAAACTACCGGCAGCAATGTCCTGAGGTATGAGCTATCAATAGCTAAACTCTGGCCACACTAGTCAACGGGGTTAATTAATAGCTCTTCCCTATCCTGTTTGGACTGTTGATGTATTGAAGTTTAACAGTCACGGCTGGCTTGTTAACAGCTATGAAATCTCAGTGTGGTAACAGAAAAGGTTTAATTACAAAGGTGATGAATAAGTTTAAGTCACACTTTAGAGTTCACTTGCCTTATTCCCCCTTTTTTTTAAATAACGCAGAAAATCTTGTAAATTAGCATGCCTTACTGTATACATTTCATGCATTTTAAATTCATATTTATTGCAGGTGTTTTTATAGGAATTGTATCTCTGGATTCATGCAGCAGCTTGGTCTCAAGACTGCAAAAGTAAGTGTAAAAAGTGCCTTACTTTAGCATAGTTGGGAAAAATCTGAAATTGCTGTGAAAAATTCATGAACAGTTGGTAGGTTTCATTCTGCTGCAAAGCCTGATCTGAAAATGATTCAAACCATTCCACCTGTGAGAGGGGTATCAATGTTGATGCGTTTGATCGTGATTTGTTGAAGACCAGGAAAGACCATGACCAGAAGATCTACCCAGGAAGCCCTTTCCTAGTGCTCAACAAAGCTCTCTCCTGAGCTGCACAGATAACAGCACTAACAGCCCCAGCTCCTTGGGGATTAACAGCTCATTCCAAGCAGATTTCCAAAGCACACATTTCTGTCCACACTGGCAGCTTGCATTCAGGAAAAAATGCTCTTAGCTTTGGAAAGGCAGTCAGGTTGGACATGAAATACTACATTAATTATCCCATCAGTGAGTAAATAAGACAATTTTCATCTGCAGCTTTACTGTTGTGGTCTGGAAAAAGCTTTCAATTATTTGTCCTATTGCAAACAAATAGGCAATGTCAATTTATTTTTTTTCTCAAAACAAATATAGATTTAATTAAAATTTATGCTATTATTCCAAGAGCAGTGTCCTGTTATTTGGGGTGGTACATAACACCGTGGGGGTTGTGAGTACATGATACAGTGCAAATGAAGGAAAAAGGAAAAAAACACAGCGGGTTTTAGGTGTTAATTCATTTTTGCTATATTAAGAATTAATTAGGCAGGTTTTCTTAAAAGATAGGGAAGTGAAAAATAGGCAATTGGCAAAAAAAAAAAAAAAAAAAAAAAAAAAAAAAGCAATAATGAAAGCTCCCTACACAAAAACATAATAATGAAAACAAATGAGTTTTCAAAAGGGAAGTAAATCTAATATATAATAAAGGCAGAGTTGAAAGACCTAAATAAAAGGCAAATATACCAGTGTCAGATAATAGAGTGGCAATTAACCAACAGTTTAAAGATAAAAGTCTTGCATCAAAGGAAAGAAGATTTAAAAACTTGTATTATCTGTCTTCGCAGCCCTCCTGCAAGTAGGGCACTGACCCTGCACCAAGACCCTCATGGCTGGATATAGTTCTGTGGGGCTATTTCCATAATATGTGTAAGCAGAACTGGGGTCCAACCTAATAAATTATACAGTCAAGAAAGCCTGTGTTATATGCTGCAGCTAGCCTAAATCCATGAGGAATTGAGAACAAATATGACCAAGACTACTGTATTCCTTGTGGGCTGATAATGCAATTCTCCAACTGTATTTCTTGTCCAGAAGTATTGCCCATGTTAGAAAGGCCAGGCTGTTGAGGACCACCAAATTACCTAGCAGGCCGTCTAGAGGAGGGCAGGAAAATTTTCACTTTGTCATTTTCTGATTTTGACTGCCAAATCATAATGCTTAAATGCTCCCTGAGTGTAAGGATTTTTTTTTTTAATGATGATGCTGATAACCATTATGAGAAATTATATCTCAAAAGCCTGAAGCAACACATTAGATTTCAAGATTATCTTATGCTCAGAAGTTGTTTAACAAAATGCAAAGTGGTCATGAAAGCATTGTAACTAAAATTTTTACTGGAATTTACTATGATAAGCACTTTATTTTTTAATGTATAACCAAAGCACAGGGAAAAAAAAAAAAAAAAAAATGAAAACATGCATAATGTCAATCCTTGCAGAACAACACCAACTAACATGGGCTTCCTCAAGAGTGTACGACAACTGACAGACCACGTTCTGTTTTTTGTTTCGTACTGTACTGACTGGCTCAAATTTGGATTGTACCTCTCTGTCAAGGCTCCTGCTGGTAATCAGCAGTAAGAAAATAATGGTCTTTAAAGTCTGTGTTTATTATCAGTCTTTTCCAACTAAACATAAAACTTGGCAAAAATAGACGACGACTCCTGTTCCTTCCAACCTTTTTCCCCCTTCCTGTCCCCTTCTCTCACTCAAAGACCTCCAATCCAGCCTCTCTGAAGTCTGTGGGCCCATTAAATAAATCACAGCTCGTGTGAGACTGCAAGCCTCTGCTCAATGTTTCACTGCTGAAGAATTGCATTTACCCTGGCTGCTTACCAGGAAAGGCTGCTTTTTGTCCCTTTCTGCAGGTTCTGCATCACTTCTTGGTTTTGTTAAGCCAAAGACCCCATTACCTGTAAGCATAATTGCTGCCATTTACTGTAACCCTCCGATTGGGTGACTTGTCCAAATGTATTGTGACAGCCCCCAGCCTCAGACCCATTTTTTATGCAAACCTCTGTCAATCTACTTCCCGTGCACGAAAGAGTTAACACAAAAGACCTCTACTAATGCATAATTGCAATTAATGTGAAGGTTGCTAACAGAAACAGAAGAGTACAGATGTTGAATTTTAAATCTACTTGGGAGCAATCCATTTTTACACGATGTGGAAGAATGGCAAAGTGATTTCAACAGACTTTGCATGTACAAGGCCCTGAGGTAATATACGATAATGCATTGTTTCCATTTCCAAAGGATGTAACTTTCTTTAAAAAAAAAAAAAAAAAGAAAAAAAAAAGAAGGAAAAGAAAAAATAAAGAATAAAACAAAACATAAAGCAGGGAGGAGATGTTCCTTATAAAATGGGAGGGTTGCATACCTTATCTGCATCTGCCTCCATATGACACTGCTGACATCAACAGTGAAGGCATGACTACTGTTCTGGTGTTTTGGTGTGTTTTGTTTTTTTGCTGTGTTTTTTGTTTTTTTTTTTCCCTTCTCCATTAGTTTTGTAAGATAGGCTAGGATTTACATGAAAGGTTGTTGAT
This sequence comes from Oxyura jamaicensis, assembly GCF_011077185.1. Lineage (NCBI taxonomy): Eukaryota > Metazoa > Chordata > Aves > Anseriformes > Anatidae > Oxyura > Oxyura jamaicensis. The sequence continues at coordinate 143,480,592 of NC_048894.1, forward strand.
CACCTAAGGCAAATAGCATGATCAAATAGATTAAATTAAAAGCAACCAGCCTCAACAAGCAGCACGCAGAACATGGATTCGGTGACTGACATGCTCTGCTGTACCTGCGCACTGTAAATCATCACAAGCTTCCTTGACAGCGCCAGACATCCTCAGATCATCACTAATACACCGTGAGTCCAAACACTGATTTTTTTTGTTGTTTTTTTCCCCTAAACAATTAGCCTCTTGGAGAGTGAGGGTGCTCTTTGCATGATTCCCCCCACCCCCATTCCCCTCTTTCATATTCAAACACTTGGGGCAAGGCAATTTGACACTGGTTTCTGTAACAAACCTGGTCAGGCAGGATTTCTCACACACCCTGCACAAAAGGCTAACCTCTCACAAAGTACTTATTTGAGATTTACGTCAAGGTTGAGTGAACTGCAGCCAGGGAACTGAGCTCAAAACACTGTGTGAAAGGCTCCTGTGCTAATCGCTAAACCAGGGGGCTAGCTGGAGAGGAATTGGGGGGGACACAAACAAATAAAAAATTTCCTTTGTAGCATACCACTTCCAGTATACAACTACAAAATTACTAGGGGGAAAAAATTAATCACTCATAATTGAAAATGTCCTCGAATTATCAAAATATTGAAATAGCTACACATATAAATGCAAATCACCTTCACTATTCAGCAGTGAATATGTTAGTCATAGCTAGGACTCTGTTTTTTCCAACTTTTATTCCGTATTTCTGCTGCTACATTGACGGATGACCAGGTGATGCTGTAATTCAGACAGATCTCAGTTGCTGCTGCAGGAAATACCTTCCAGAGAGGATCCCGTGTTGGATTTATATGCCACTGTCAGACGTGAACTCCATTAGATAAGCAACCAGAATAAAATGACAGACAAGTACTGATAGACCTTGTCCAGGCTCCGATAGCAGGATGTTGTTAGAACTGTATTAACTAACTTGTTAGTTTTGTCTGACTGTAAATTAAGGTATTAAGAGTTTAAAGTACATATTGCCTTGTGTTCACTGCATTTGGAAAACTGAGAATATACTAGCTAACCTCTTCTGTCAGTGTATCTTTATATCTTGGTTAGACGTGGTTTTGACATTTATAACAGCATATTACTCAACTGATGCAGCTGAAGTGAATTCCAAAGGGAACTCAGATGTTCCCCAGACCTGCTTTTTGGCCACCCTTTGTCCAAAAATGAGGTCTCATTAATCTGAAAGTCTTTCTACCTCATCTGAATAGTAGAAGGCATTTAGATATTCCTTAAAAAATAGGATGAGAAGGAAAAATCCAACCACTAGGTAATCTGTTAATCTTAAATACTGCAAGGTTTTACAGTAAAGCTGTACCTAGATGCACACAGCAGCCTGTTTGCAAACTACACACAGGCTACTTTTCGTCCTGAAGGGTCACAGCGGCCAGGCATTTTTGATCCAGCAGAGTCCTGTTTTTCCCTCTGCAGGGATGTGAAGGTGAATTTTATTTCCCCCACTGTGATATACTGTTGCACTAAATTTGACCTATGTTACTGTTTGTTTTGCAAATATTTTATGACACTGTTAAAATTGCCATTATTTTATAAACCACTATGTTTATTTATTACATAGACATCGTCTATGCACCTAATTGATCTAGTTGCTCAAGTAACTTTATTCCACCTAATCTGTCCTCACACCACAATACAGAGGCAACAAGCAACTTGCACAGTATGCTGGTTTTCCACTGTCAGCTTTAGAGAGAAACATAACAAGTAACTGAGGTAAGTAATATTACTCACGGTATTTCAAACAAAACAAACAAACAAGCAAAAACACAACAAACAACATAAACTGGTGTGTTATTTAAGAAATCAAAGTTACCATTTTGTAACTGCTGTTATAAAGATGGAAACGTTAAGAAAGACTTTCTTCATATTGCTGCAAGAATCCCAGCTGCTGAGCATTTACAGCTGCCCTGTAAAATTGGGGTGGAGAAATTCCCTGCTGCAATAAAAATGTCCGTAAACCCATAAACAAGAGACACATCAGCTCCTTTAAAGAAAAAAAAAAAAAGAAGAGATACCATTAGGACAAGCCTTTCATCCTTAGCGTGTCTGAAGGGCTTAGGACACACTTTGCTGCCTAAATATAATTAGCAACTTTACCACATTTCTACCTTCAACAGATTTGAAGTGAGGTATAACCTTATTTTTTTATTTTGTGTGTGTGAAATAACATTTCTGGTAGCACTGTTGAGAACTGCAAAAGAACACATTGCAATGGAAAGCACTACAGATTTTTCAGTGGTGAAGAGCTTAAATCAACTGTAAAAAGCAGCTGATCACACAATTCAACAATCTAAGTTTTGAAACATCAAAAAACTACCATCTAAACATATCTGGAAAATTCAACGTTACAGGGTCTTACTGGCAATGATGATAACTTTCAGTGTGACTACGTCCTTTTCAGTATGAAGAGAGTTCTGCTTCTTTATTTTTTATTATTTTTTTCTTTTTTCCTTTATGGACTTCTTATGGCCATGAACGAATACTTAACGCCACAACTTTCTTTTCATAGCTCTGCATGCATGGCGATGTGCAGCACCTATCATGATATCCTTGACAGCTTTCCCTTGCAAAAACCCTGCCTGTTTGCTAATGCTTGGTGCAGAACAAACACAAATTGCTTCTTTTGTAATCACCTCAAAAACAGGTGTTTTTGCTTGTTTTAATTTGTCTTTGAATGACTGGTGCTTAGGTCTGGATAAACTTGGAAGATCTTTGAACAGAAAGCAGTGTAGAAAGGTGTTACACATTTACAACAAAAGATTTAGAAAAGGGCCTGTAATAGACATTATGAGCTGGCTTCTCATTTTTCTTGGATCATCTTCAGGCAAGCTTTGGCATCCTGTAGAACTGCCTCACTTAAAAACACCTCTTTGTGTCAGTATAACTGAGCGTGAAATGATCTGTAACAATACGGACTTGCATATCTGAATTTACTCACCTGCATTTTGCCTGTAGGATTCTTCACACTAGAATTCCTCAAATTTAACAGAGTAACAGGATCATCAATACCACCCAACTTCACACACCTAATTTACAGACCTAAATTAAGAAAGTAATCTCCACGGGTGCCCTGCACAGTCAGTCATGGTAATGAGAAACTAAGCTTCTGCTGTAATTTGCATTCTGGAGGTGCCTCTCTCTTTTCACCAACTACCTTTCTTACGTAGGCATCTAGTTCAGGTTCCTATTAGGTGATACAGAGATTCCTGTATTCTCACTGCCTCCAGCTCAAGACTTTCGCCCGTTCTTGTCTCCACTCTGTGACAGATACAGTACGTAAGAAAGGTTACTGAATCATAGGGATCCAGTCATGGAGCTCTTTTTCTTTCTCTTTGAAGAAATCTATTCTTTTTTCAACAGTTATCCACACCCGTTGCTTAACTGTGAGCAATTAGTAAGATTCCACTAAAACCTGGTTTCAAAACTCCAAATTACAGCATAACGTGCCTGTAGTTTCCAGAAATTTGTCTCACATCCCAGTAACTGCAAGGTGTAAGACATCTAAAAGAGGTCATGAAAAAAGTATAGATGGGAAGAATATGAGCTGGAAAGCCCACATATGACCTGTAACCTATTAAGAGTGGGAGGGGAGCAGAAGGTAAGACATACTTCAGTCAGTGAAAGGGTTTTAAAATTCAAATACCTTGTTCAGCGCCCAGTCAAGATGCTTCCTTTCTTGTCTGTTCTAAGCATGTATGATTTTCACAGCCCTTGTGTGTAGCACAATGACTTTCACATGCATGCAAGGGAAAAAGCATGCAACAACTGATAACACCGCATTCTTTACTCCCACAAAGTATGTTACACCGTGGCCTTGTTTTTTGCTGCTCTATTCATATAACCCCCTAGATACATCCGAGTTCCTGACCCAGGAAAGTCATTCCTACCAATGACAGGTAATCAGATAATACATGCTAAACTGGTTTTAAGTTTCCAAACTTCAGAGTAAGGGTGCTTCATTTCTTGATTTCTCAGTTGCTATAGTTGTTTAAAACTGAATACCACTGAATATTTAACAACAATACCCATGAATGTTAGGTCTGAGTTTGCATTTCTGGATTTAAGCAGCTGACTAATGTATAGAGGGTACCAAATTACTCATAATCACTCAAGACCTCCTGTAACAAATGGATATGAGCAGGTTATTTACTGGACATGGAGATGGTTTTCACATATTAGGCAGGTACTCCAGAAGCAGAAAGAGAGAGAAGTATGAAGAAACCAAGCACTGAAAACTTGTTTGAGATGCCAAAATATCTGTATTGTTTCTTGGGCCACTTTTGCAAGTAATTCTTTTATCTCCCAGAGGCAAGCTCTCTCTTCAGAGCCCTTTCTTACCTGTCCTGGTTTTCTTACAGGTTGGGCTTCCCTGCCTTTGCAACAGCTCATCCAAGCAAGAGAAAACTCCTTTCTCTTCTTTCTGTACTGTAAAAATTACCCCCAATCTTATCCAAATAACCTCATTAACTTTTCCTTTCTATTTTACTCCCTTTTTCTGCTTCAAAAATATCCTGTAATTTCCCGATTTTAGTTTTATCTTATATAGCCATCAACGTAACATGTCTTTAAATACGTTTCCAGAGAATGACTGTCATTTTGCCCTACACAAACACTAGTGAAAACACAGCTTTCATCTTCAATGGCCTTGTATTATTCCCTTTTGAAAAAAAAAAAGCCACCTTAGAAATTTAAACATATATTAAAAGAAAAAAAAAAAAACTTAAAACCATAATTATTCCATGAGATAATGTTTTAAGTTTTAGCTAGAACTTCCCGCTTGCCTTCTTGATTAAAGTTATATTAGTATTTCCCATTAGCTGACAAATTACATTTTGTAGACGGAGGAATAAACTGCAGATATACCTGCAGTATAATCACTGATAACACTGCCATTTGGAGAAAGCAGAAGCAGGCACACCTTTTACTTTTATCACCTCCTGTAATTGCTGTGTAGTGGTGTACGTGTCTAGGCTTCCTTCATAGCTACTGGAACTGGAGATAATACTACGGATATCAAAAAAGTGTGCAGTTCTCTGACTGTACAGACACCTTTTTTTGGATAGTTCACTCTCTAGACTTCACAACCATACAGTTTAAATTTGCATTGACCCCAAGAATCCTACACACCTAACTCAGGCACACTGCTTACATTAGATGAGTCCCAGCCTGAAAGTCCGGAAATGGGGTAACTTCAGGGAGTTTTGTTTCCTAGGGTCTGAGGATCATTTCCTACAGCAGGAGTCCCAGTCAAAGCCAAAACTCTCATTTCTTTCAGTGAAAGCAGGTCCAGGTCAAATGGGGTAATAAAATAAAATAGAGCAACAGGCTTAGAAGGAAATCACTGCTTTTTGACCTCGTGACTCTGGAATGACACTAGCTTGACACATGGAAAGAAAGAGAGGGCTCTTCTGCCCCAATTCAAAATGAGAGTGATTGAAAATGAACCACAAAGGTAATGCCTTGTTTCAGCTTTAGTGCCACAGTTTTGTTCTGCCTTTGTATTTTGTTAAAATTTTCTGTCTGAAAGCAACCTGCTAGATTTCTGAACACTCAGACATACTCATGTTCTGAACTCATACATTAGCCTTTTGAATTTATATTCCAGTTTAAATTTCTATGTATGTCAAACACAAGACGTTAGGCAAATTCGGTACAGTTCTCTGCATGCACATATTCCTGTTCTGGCTTTCACCTTCTGACTGGGATACTGCCATCTGCAGTGAGAACTGTATCTTCTAAAAGCAATTTATAGTTCCCTGGCCGTGCTCAGACAGCTTCCTTAGAGGACTCCATCTGTTTTGAAGCTGTGATACGTTTGTTTTTTTCCCTGCTGCAATCATTATAGTCTTTTTCCCAAAAAAAACTTCATAAACTCTCTTAATGTGTCCTTTCTATCTCTTTTGTAGTCAGAATGCTATATAGCCCTTCAAGTTATCAAATGATGTTAAAAAAAAAAGCATAAGTATAGATTAGATATAAGGAAGAAATTCTTAACTCAGAGGGTGGTGAGGCACTGGCACAGGCACAGAGAAGCTGTGGATGCCCCATCTCTGGAAGTGTTTAACGACAGGTTGGATGGGGCTTTGGGCAGCCTGGTCTAGTGGGAGGTGTCCCTTTTAAGGGGATCTTTAAGATCGCCCCAAACCCAAACCGTTCTATGATTCTATGAATGTTGGTTAAAAAAGAAAAATGACAGATTTCACAAACACAAAAAAATCAAAAGGTGATCATTCTTTCATGCCATCTACAAAGCTAAACCAAAAATTTGTCCTCAACAATCTAATTTAGTAATTCAAGACAAATGGGATGAAATTTTCATTATTTTTTGCATTGTTTTACATTGGCATAATAACCATCAGAATATTTCAGCCATTTGTGCTTCCAGTGTTATCAGTGAAGGGTAATTCAAATCTTTCAACAGTTTCTCCTAGAAGAGGATGTGAGACAGGTCATAGTTCTGGTCATACTAGCAAGAGGGTGACATAGGTATGTGGGTCATGGTAGAGTTCTCCAGAAAATCCTAGCAGTGGGGAGAAGGTATACATTTGAGCTTTCCCTTTGATTTTTATCTTTCCAGCACATTTTCATAGCTAAACATCTCTACAGCAAATAGTGGTATCAAGTGGCTGACAAGGTGCTGTTGTTCAGATCACCATGTTTGCGTATGATTTATCATTTAGAAGATACAGACTTATAAAACAGATTTATAATTTTCATCCATTGTTTATACTTAAATGTTCAGAAAGAAGAAATGGTAGGCCAAAATGCTTCACAGCTTATTGCCAACTAAGGAAAAAAAAAATCACAACTGTTCTTGAAGTAGAAACCAAGACCAGTGGCAACGCTTTTCACAACAGCAAAGCAATGAATACAATTTTGCTTTAAAAAATCATAAGGAAGATCCATACTTTTTGAAAAGCTTGTCTTGACTATGGATGCTATTAGTACTTTGAAAACTTGGCTGATCTCCAGCTGTAGGCTTGTTTTAGCAGAGGAGAACAGCGGCAGCAGCACACGTATGATTCAGAGAAGGCACTGGTAGGCCCATCCAAAAAACTTTAGACGTATATTTTCTGTTGGGACACTCGTACAACTTGTGGAGTGGACATAAGTGCTGAAGGTAGAGAAAGCATAAACGTCCCAAATGTCATTCCCATTGTTGCTATATCTCCATCAGCTGCACCAGTGTCTCTACTGCCTCTTAACTGAACTATGCAAGTTTGCCCACGTAAATATGGCACATGCTACAAATATAGCCAAGGGTTTTTTCTACAACATATGGATATATTCTGGGAATACATAGAGCTGGGAATACCACAGCCTCATGCTTTTGCACAGGACAAAGAGAAACCTAAACACTGACAGGAACTGGTCAAACTGCAATATTCTTTATGACATTTCTCAAAGGGTAGATACAACTGTGAAGCTTTTCTTTCTTCATCTAGAGAGATATTGTAAATATATCTGACAATGCACAGACTAATCTTTTACATACACCCTCGATTCAGTCAATCCCCTCTCTCGCATTTGACACTGACTATAGACTTCTTAGTCATTTCTAAGTTTACATTTTTTCTCAGTTATTTCTAACAAACCACAGTTACATGGCAGGGAGATGAAAGGTTGAGCGAGATTCTCAGGGCTCATGAGCAAAGTCCCTAACAAGGCACAGCTGATATACAGACAGACAGACAGACAAAGATATCAAACATGTGTTGAAAATAAACAGTTGCAGTCCATTCTCTCATGCTGGGGAGGAGAAGGAATGGCATGCGGGCAGTGTTTGAGAAGGACGCTGCCATTTCTCTGGACCTGTGTTCGTCCCGTGATAGGAACATGTTGTTTACACAGCCTCGGTTCTCGTGTCTATCTGCAGCTCTCACCATCTTGACCTGACACAAATGGTTTTACAACCATTTGTTCATGACAGACGTGCAATAATATCGCAGTAAGCCAAATTGGTCTGTGGAAGAACAGCTCTGACAAACAAGAAGTAAGTGTATATTAGACATACATTTTAGCTATTATTTATAAAACTTCTTCCTTCTGAACTAGCTCATATCCAATGTTCCCAAAGCAATTTGCTAATATTCATAAATCTTAATGTTCTTCAGAGGCTACCGTATAATAAAAATATACATCAACAGAAGCACAAAGAAATTTGAATTCATCCCAAATCGTACAGCTTGTCTAAGACAAGGGATCTTGACTGCTCCTACCCTATTGATCAGACACTAATCTCCTTCCTAGGCAGCTTACCAAGCTACGTATTAACCTTACAAACATGTAAACAGCTGTTTAATACCCTGAGGTGAATATGCCCATCAACGTTACGTTTACCTGCTTCTGGTAGGCAAAGTCAGACTAAATAGCTGACATCCTCCTGATTATTTTGAAGTATTTTTTTCTTAATGGTAACATGACTCAGTTGCTGCAGTTAACATACTCAAACATATATAAATACCTAATTTTTTACCAATTGCAATATATGTTTCAAAGGATAATGAGCATGGGAAGTGCCATTTACTAAGATATATCCTATTTAAAAAAAAAAAAAAAAAAGGATAAAAATAATCTGGACTTATACTTCCCAGTGTACACAGTAAAAATTAGCATTTACCAATATGAAACATAGGGTCCTGGTATTTTCAATGAAATAAAAACAAAACAAAAACAATAGGACCATCAGATGCAGTGTAGATCCAGACTTACTGTGCTGGAACATGGCAAAGAAACAGACCGAGTATATGGGATGCAGCTTAAGCCATAAAAAGCAGAGGGGAAGCATATGGCAAACCAAATAACAATGGCCGTAGTACAACTAGCAGTAGTACTTGTAGCTAACATCTTCCATAAGCCATCACAGGAGCACTGCATTTACCCAAGCTCTTACTTCCTCAGTAGTATCTGATTTTTCCACCTTACTTTTGCAGACTTCTTGCTGTCACAGTTATCAGTTCCTATCAGTACACCTACAACAAATGTCCATCTGTTAAAATGCTGCTACTGTTGCAATAGGTTTCTGCATAGTGTAAATTCCAAATGTAAAATGGTAATTAACCGTACATTTTGGAAAACTTGTTATTTATGTAACTGTTTAGTTTTTTCAAACAAAAACATAGGTAATCACACACAGAAATTAGAAGGCATGTGTTAATAGGAATGTGCATTGTTCATTTTTTGAAGGGAGCATGAATTTTCAGAAAAACATATATTGACAAAAGGGGAAACAATACATTGGACAAGTAGTGATTTTGCATATTACTTTCACTTAGAGCACATGCAGAAATTCTTTGGTATGTTCACTGCATCCTACACTTCTGACAAATCAATAATCCAATTGCTGCAGTGAGAAAAAATGTGCTTGTCTTATTTAAAAGAAAATCAACAATTCAGTTGCAACTCTATAAAGACAACTCATGGTTAAGAACAGAGCTCATTAATATTTTTAGCACTATCTGTTCAAACTGTATCACTGAAATCGGTGAAAAATATAACACGAGTATATAGTATGGATTATTTAACTAAGCAAAGCTCCATCTTTTTGAGCACTGATTGAGAATATATTTTACTACCTAAAAAAGCACTATACCTATTGATAAATTACTGCATTTTGTACTCGGTATGTCACTTTTAATCAGAGAAAATCTAAATGCTTCATGAAAATGGACAAGCACGTTAGAAGCATCAACTAAAAGAACTAAAGAACTTTAATTGTGGATTAATTATTATTGCTTGCACAGAGAACCATCCTGCCTCTCTCCCCTCTAGGCCATCCATGCTGTTATCCCCCCTGGAAGTGGTGATTTTAGCTGCTGCCAGCATGGGTAAGCTTCAGCAAAGAGCTGGGGAACGAACACTTGGCCTGCATGAACCCTCAGAGCTGGAGAGGGAAGAAGACTTCACAGGCACTCAGGGAAAAGCCCAGAAAGCTCATATATCTGTTTTCCCTAAGCAGAAAGGTTTTGGCAGGTTTGTTTGTTTGCTTGCTTGTTTTTATGTTGGGAATGTATGTTTTTTTCCTGGCTTTAATCCTATCTCTCAGGAGGAAAAGGGAAATTCTGACTAAAAGAAAATGTAATTATAATTCACTCTGTTAGTAGTTTCCATACTCTGAGAAGAGTAAGCAAAATAATATGCTTATTCCTGCTTCATACAATAAGAACTTTTTTGAGATTCAAAGGGGGTAATTTTCTAGCTACATTATTTATAGGCTCAAATGATTATGGATATTTTTTAAACAAAAAAAAATCATAATTATCAGAGTGAAAACAGATGCAGGTCAATGCAATGTAACACTTTACATAACAATCAATAAAAATGTCAATACAAACAACTACTAAAGGCACCATATGACATTCCAAAGGAAAAAAAAAAATCTTCATTTTCTACTTAGATGCTTTCCTTCCTTTATCAGCAGATGGCAAGCAAATTACTAGTTCAATCCATATGTCTGTATCTGATAGACAGTGTTTTACAAGTCTGAAATTAGTTTAAAACATTTTGATGTTGGCCAGACTACAGAGGAAAACAGGATAACTTTGTCTATTAATGAAAAGTTGGTTTTGTCATAACAAATACTTCCACAAGCTACTACCCATCCAGACTCATTCAGTCGCTAATGGAATTTGTACCCAAAGACATAATCTGTGTTTAACAGACTAACAATTTGTAGTTTCATCCATATTGCTCTTCTGCTGTGCTCCAACACGTCTCCTTACCCTCGCTGAGGTTTACTTAGCGGTGCTGATGAAAGAAATCAAGGCTATGAGAATATTTTTGGTACGAAGGATATCAGATCACTAGGGCCCTTTATGTGCATGCTAGTAGGCATTCAAGAGAGAACCTGTCAGAGCAAGGACCATTCAGACCAGCACCCTGTCTCCAACCATAGCAAAGTGCAGATGTCTAGAAAAAAAGATGTTCTAGAAAATTTTGCTTAATCTCTCCCTATCAGGAAGCCTCCATTTGCGATGCAGATGATGTATATTTTGGGAAAGGAGGCCTGGAAAACCTACATAGTAGGTTCAGTGCAGACAGCTGGATCCAGGTCCTGCTGGCTTCCTAATCCTTACAAAATTTAACTTCTTTGCCAAAGACCTACAGAACTCTCACAGATAAAACATCTCTCTACTTAGTGCTTTTAAAAATGTTCTTTTCTTACAACTGTGAAGTACCTGGGTGGGAGACTGGTGTCCAAAATGGCTTCTGCTTCACTTCTTAAGAAAGGTATCACTAAGAAAGCCTCCAAATACCTACAGCAATGATTAAGCCTTCTCGCCAGGCTGTCATTCACTCACAGAAAGCTTACATTTCAGAAACAGTTCATCCTAGACTCAACACCTTGCAATCCTGGAGCACTAAAGCCCGGTGAATCTCACCCTCCGGAGACATACGCAGTCAGTCACCAGGCTTGACTGAAGCTGAGTCTGGTGTTAGGGTCGCTTAGCACAAGATCCTACTGAGACAGCCCAGACTGAGGCACCAAATTTAGCAGACACCAACTGCCCACTCAATTTTTGTAAAATTCCCAGCATCAATTCTGCTCTGACAGTCATTATGGATGCCTACTGTAAAGACCTCCACCCTCCAACCGTTTAGCTGGCTATTAGAAGGCAAAGGCAAATTGATTAAGTGCTGATTAAGTTTACAGTCTTTTAGGCATGAGAGGGTCTGTTGAAAAATCAAGCCAGATTTAAAACTTCTGCTAAGCGGAACATAATTTTCTGTAATGGAAAAATCGGTAAAGCTAGAACATACTCTTTGCTTTAAAAATGATTAATACTAGTGCTATAAACCATTTGGCTAAACAACTGCAGAAGATTCTGGGATCATTGGAGAGACATTTTTAATTTTAAAATAAATCTAATTTCTTAAATTTCATTCTGATTTTTCAACCAGTAAACAGACTAGTAAAACACACGTACGCAGAAAGGCGTATGTAGGTGCCAAGCTGTTTACAAGAATCAGAAGCCTGGAAGCCAACAAGATTTTAATCAAGATTTCCATTAACTCTCCCCACACCTCAAACCCTGCATAAGGTAGGGTTTGATTTTAAACAAAAGGAAATGCGTACGCTTCTAGCATACTTAGTCAAATATAAAAGAATTTCAGCAGTATACTAACAGGTACTGTGCTACAGCCAATGAGAGCTTTTTGTCTTCTTTATCAGCTGCAGTGAGGAACGCCAAAATGATCACCATAGCTGGGTCCATTAACTGAATTGTGAAGAAAATGCTTTTCTCAAGAAACAGGCTGACTGAATGTGTTCTGTACAATGCAAACTTTTACACAGGTCTGGGGTACGTCCATTTTAGGCTGGGAGAGCAGCTGCCACAAAACGTTGAAGAAATAGGGAGTGTATGTCAGTACCTTCTGACTCAAGAACGTAACACCATGAACATTAAAGCAGTTACTATCAGAAAAAGAACTCATAAATATGTAAAGATATAGTTCTCCATATGTTTTATAAAGGGGATAATAGAGGTATATTAAGTTTTGCTTTGATTTTAAAGTTTTCACCTTGCGGTGTCTGCCTTACAGCCTTTTAGTCATGTACAGACTGGAGCAGCAACAGCTTTGAAGTGCCCAACTTCCAGTGAAGTTCCTAACATTTCTTTTAATAAGTCTGAAGAGGTCTGTATGTGATTTACTGTAATTTCAGAACATGCTCAGAAATTCACCCTAACACAAAAAGATACAATTTCTTCATGAAAGAATGGGAGAGTCATTTGAGCACCGTATCACTGCGGTGGGATGGGGGCAGAGCAGCAGGAAAATACTTTGGCAGCATGATCAAATGAAACTCAAAAATACTGGCTGTATACAAGATGACAGTCAAAACTTTAAGGGAAACAAGACAGAGCTTTCTACAGATGAGTTCCTTCTATTTTTTTCCCCAACCAGTAAATATAGTTTAAGTGATTCACAGCCGATTTTTATAATTGTAATGCGCAGCTGTGATCAAACTCTATTTGTAGCATCATAATAAATTTGCCCCCCACCTACTAAAATTAGTTCTAAGCATTCAAAATTCCCATTTGAACATCTGACTGAACAAAACAGGCATTGCTCCATGCCAGAAACTGGAGGAAATAGACCTAAAATATGCCATTTTCTCACCAGAAATTGCAGGCTCCCAGAATAACATGTGAATTAAAACTCATTCCAAGGTTGTTTGCATTGCTCCTCATTCCCATTCATAACAAATTCCTTGACAAATGTTCTGATTATTTCTCTTTTTTTTCTTGCTTTTTTTATTTAAACACAATTTTCAAATCACAGACAGTCTTGCAAGGAGAAACAGCCAATAGTACAACCCATCTGAAAATGGAGAGGGTGGAATTTTACTCTCAGCAAGTGCTGGAGGCAACTGACATGATTAAAGACTGCAGTTTAAGCCATCGTTAAAGGCTTCTTCCCATAAGTGAAAATGTGTAGTTTGCCACTCTACACATCAGAGGCATGTAAACCAAAATGAGGTCAAAGTCAAACAAGAAACACAAATGCCTCACTCTAAAAAAGTTACTGTTTTTTTTTTTTTGTTTTTTTTTTAATCAGGCTAAAGGGGAGAAGAGAAATTTTAACAAAGTTAAAATGATGTTTCCTAAGCTTTTCTTTTTTGCCAGTATTTTTGCAATAAGTTACATCATTGTGCCCTGAGAAGAAAATTGTCAATATTGACTTAGGATGCCTATGGATTGGGCTCTTTGTAGCACTGCACAATATGGATTTTAAAGCACCTCCTCACTCTCACCTTCTGAGGCAAGGAACTGCCCTTACTCCCATTTCACAGACAGAATCAGGAGTATAAGGCCTAGATAAGCTAAGAAATCAGAGGGGATTAACCATCTAACTAGGACAAATATGATTCACCAGCTGTATTACAGCAAACACAACAAGTGGCAACTCCCAAGCACTTGATCAGCAATCTGAGCAGGAACTGTTCTTCCCTCTTCACTGGAAAGGCGCACTTGCTGCAGCTGTAAATGCTGTCCAAGACTTAGGCAACATATGGGCTTTAATAATATGATATAATATCACATATAAAATTACATATTATATATGATAATAACAAAATAATTATATTTGCAAATCTCAGGCAGCACAGGGAAACACAAACCAAACAATGATTGCAAAGTCTATTAGCAAGCTCCCTGCTTTGTGCAAAGCACTGTGCAGCCTGAGCTGCCACTGTGCCATTTGCTTCAGAAACATACAGTGAAAAAGAGAAATCATCCTTATTCCTTCTTGTCTTTGCATAAATAATACTCTATCTGAACTCCAGGTAAACAATGTAGCATGGTACAGAATACGTATATTTACAGATTCCTATTGCATACATATATTACTATATTGCTACAACAAAGATCATAAATTTCGTAAAATATACATAATGCTACTTAGAAAAATGCTTAGAAAAACATCAACAGAACCATTTAGCCATTATAAAGCTTCATTTTAAAAACAGAACTTGGTGCATTAAGTAAATAAATTCTATTAGGCAGGAAATTGTTCACTAAATCAATTGTGCTGCATTAGAGATCTTAAAATTAAGACTACTTGCAAGGTGGCCACATGCAGACTCTGAGGAGTGCTAAGGTAACAAAAGAAGTTCCATAAACCCTTTTGCATATCTCACATATATATTTGTTTCAGCACACATCTGTTCATATAACAGAACTATTTTCCATGGTTGCCATTTTTAATTGGGTGTATTAACCCCTAGATACCTCCATGGAAAAATCCCAGAACATGTGTGTGCACTGTTTATTCACAAATCTGTCTTTAAATCTTCGCCATTTTGAATTTGTTCAGATGTGGATAGCATCTGGATTCCTTCAAATCAATTATAATTACAATGATCCTTTCTTAGTCCAATAAATTAAACATTTATTTGCTGTCTATCATAATATTCCTTCTCGGAAAGAATATATTTATTGTGTCTTTTAATTACAAAAGTACATGTACAGGGTTTTCTGAAATTCAACACAGAAAGCCACTCTCCACTTCCAGATGTTCAAGGTATCTTCACATAGATTTTCATTGTTCAGCACCACAGTACTTCAGGCAAAAATAGAATTATGTACAATCCTTGCCTGCATTCATCTATGAAATTTAATTTTCCATTGAAAATCTACAAGTTAGCAGCAAGTTCTGCCTTCGGACATGAGCGTGTTTCCTATTGGATCCAGTTTGGCAAAATTTATCCTCATTTTTTAAATACAATTCAGGTTTCCACTTCAGGTATATAATGTAATGCAAGGTACTATTAGTGATAGAGAATAATTGTCTAATTGTTATAGTTGCATTTTTCAAAACTTTGGAAACTATTTTTGCCCCTGAAACTCTGAAAAAGCTCAGATAATTACTGAAATCATTCGGCACATCAGAAGCTATGTTTACTTACTTCCAAGTTTAAATGGTGCTTCCCACAGCCAGCTCTCTGAACTGTTTAGGCTGCATGGGGTTATTTGCTCCAGCGTGTGCACGTGCAATGCCCACAGCTGCTCTCCACACCATGACCCTGCTTCTTTTAAAAGTACAACCCAGTCGCATCCACAGTGAACACCAGTGAAAAAAAATAAAATAAAATTCAGCAATGTATTTGAAGACTGATTAAAAAATAAAAATACCTGCTTCTGGGGGATGGAAGCAGGTGCCCCCCATACACAGGGTTCGGTCACTGTAGCTGCACCACACCAAGAAGTGGCTGCCCCAGTGCCTGGGGATGCTCGAGGCCAGCTCCATGCATGCGAGCAAAGTGGCATCCCTGTGACCCAGGTACCACATATCGGACCCGAGAGGGCAAAAGACAAGTCTTCCCATCCCACCTAACAAGGTAATACGTAAATGAGTTAATTGCACCCAGCCACTGACTGACGGTCTGCTCTGGCTGGTCAGTTCAGTACAAGAGGGCACCCTTTTCTTCTTGTCTCTCCCATCCCAACCAAGCAGCTTGTTTTAAATCAAGAATTATCTCGCTTCTCCCTGCTTGAATCATCGTTATTGATCACAGCAACTTCAGTAAGGCTGCTGCTGCTGACGCAGTGGCCCGGGGGCCTGTCCCAGCCCTCACAGCCCTTTGTTCCCCGACTGATTCACCTCTCCAGTAAGGATTTTGACGTAGCTGCTGCCCTTTCGCATTATTACCGCGCCCCACCCAAATAATGATTTTATCATTTAAAGCTCTTCTCAACCACATTTTGCAGAAGAAAAGAAAAAAAAAAATATGCACCATCGGGTGGGTAAACACGCGTGAGGTGGGGCTGTCTCTCCACATGACAGACACACCCCACACAAAAACCAGAAAACATGCCTTGAATTGGGCAGGTTAACATTTTTCTAAAAGTTACTTTCTAGTCCGATCTGATCACTCTGTCATGATGAGTAATGCAAAACATTCAATTTCTTGTGGGTTTGGTTCCAGTAGTTGCTAAAAGCAGCCAAATACATGTTTGTTTCTCAACGGCTTCAAACCTTCGGCGAGCTATTTTAGCTCCATTCGCAGCCCGCTCCCCAGCGCGGGATTTCACCCGTCTTGGTTTTTGCGCAGGAAACCCGATGCCTCAAAACCGTTTCTCTTCGCGTCCTATCTTTATTTTCTCACTTTCCTTGCTGGATGATTCTTGCCCTTTTCCAGGATGTAGTTATATTTAAAAAGCAGCCCACCACCTCCCCAGGCAGAGACTTGTGGAAACAGGTGCTTCTTAAAAAAAAAAAAAAAAAAAAAAAAAAAAGAGAGCGTTTGGCAGCTCTGTGACCTGACAGAGCTGTGTGCGTTAGTAAGACACAGTGCCTGCTGAGTTCCCCTCAGCTAATTAGAGGACCCGTATGGCAATGAATGGCCTTGACTATAAATACTTCCTGAAAGATCTCTAACAGAGTCAGAGGAAATGGGAAAAAAATGAGATGCAGCTACAGGGAAACTATTTCAGATGTTTCTTCTTTAAAGGGCTGCTTTTTTTTTTTTTTCCCTCCCCAATGTGGCTGAAGGATGAGCTGCTGAGTCCAAGATCTGCAGCAACTTAGATATAAAATATATGATATAATTATATCTGTTAAATTTAATTCTGTAGAAATACCATTGAGATGCTTCTATCAGAAGATGGCTGGATGTGGGACACAATGGCAAAGCAAACCAAAATTTCAATACATTTCACTGGAGTGAGCACTGAAAAATCACACTTAAAACATGATCTGCCCCAGTGGCACTGCCAAGAGCACGCTTTGGGTTGAAGGCAGCAGCGAGACTTCTACCATCACCTGAGAGGCAGTTTCTACCTCAAAGGTATTTTGCCATTCTGGCCAAGAATTTACTGTTTATACACACAGGAGAAGTATTTTGGAAATCACAAAGACCAGTTTGGCATTTCTACCGCTTTGCAGGAATCTGGCATCCAGCTCTGGATAGCAGGAGAGTGCTTTACAACAGGAGTAGTGTTTTGCTACTACAGATTGCATCTGATATTTACTACTCTGATATTAAATGAATTAATCATACATAAATTTACTGATACTTGCATATGTAGTGCTTATTTTAGAATGAGCCACAATCAACCACAGAGAAGAAAGCAAAATAGGGAGGGCAAATATATTTTCCTCTCTCTGAATTTAAAGCCTTGTTGCAGCTTCTCGACTGAACACTGCAAGAAATATCAGCAGTGTAAATATCACAGACAAAAAGAAAAATAACTCTTCTTAAAGTAAATGGAAACTTTCTTGAAAAACTGTGATTTCCCATTACAAGTTTAATCATCATGGTGCAAAATAATCTCGATTTAATAGCAGAGCTGCTTTTATCCTTTGCCCCTGTATAAAAAGCTCATAGCAAATGTTCCCGTAACTTCAGCTGGGTATTTAATGTTACAGCCTGCCGTCTCCCTTTGACAACCACCACCAGTACCTTTGCAATAATTTGATGATCTCTCTCTCTCCCTCCCTCTGATGGTGCACAAATCCACCCGTTGCATGAATTATAATTAATAATACATAGGCATCTCCCTGTGCTTTCAGGCATAAGCAGCCCTGAAGGGCACACTGGTATTCTGCATCTGCATCAGCTATGCTACGATGCAAGGAAGCAGTATTTACCAGTACCTTCAGGGGGGCTAACTAGGTCTATATGTAGATCTGAAGGCACAGGCTGCAATTCCCAGTTCTGGAGAAAACTTTGTACGGCAGTGTCCACACGTAACAAAACAGGCCACTTCATTTAAAATCGGTTTAGCAAAAAGTTCCTGCTGTCCAAGATCAGCGTTGTCAAAGCATTAAACAATCTGCCTGGCCCGGAGTCTGCTGGCTGCCAATGTGCTACCCAAAAAAGGAACATTTTTGCATCTCAATAGACTTTCCAGTATCAACAAATCTTTAAACTAAAAAATCAGCTACTCTAAGGAAGAGCAGAAATAATGTCTACATTGTACCACGCTGAGGTACATTTTTTGTAATTCCCATTTGCAAAACATACATATTCGCTCTAAGTACAGCTGCTGGAAACATTTTAATAAGAAAAATAAATTAAAGCTACTCACAGAAGTGTACCAAGCCCCTGAGAAAGATTCTGTTACACACACACAGCCTGGAAGCTCTCTCGGGGAAAAAGGTGCGTCCCCTGCATATGTGTGCTTGCACACATGCAGAGCTCAAGCTATCGCCACCACACTATCTCCAGCTCCTCAAAGGTCACAAGCCACTAAAAAGAAAATAAATCCTACCCTAATGACTCCCATGAATAATCTACTGTAGCACGAAGCCTGGGGAGGGAACACGACCATCATGCATTGAAGGAATGCGAGAAAGCAGCACATAACCAGCTTACAGAACACCCAACGCTGAAAAACGCTTAATTCCAAAAGTTTACAATTATCATTAGAGAATTATGGGGGCAACTGCAGATTTTCACCCTTTCCCTAGTTGATCTGTATTGCCTTTGATATTTTGTTAAACTGCTAATAACTCCAATCATACACTCAGTATCTAGAAAACTGCCTTGCAACATTAAACTCTATCTATATGAAAAAAATGTGAAAAACATTATCTTCCCCTTCCCTTCCCCCAGTCATCATGAGAGAACTAAAAAATGAAAAGCACATGGTATTACTGCTACTGTTGAATCATTACAAATCATTCTTAATAAACAGAACCACTCTATAAATACTGAATCGCCAGCACAACCAAAGGGATGTGTTAGATTTTTTTCAGTCCATTTCTCACAGTGTTTATTCACTGAGTAATCCCAAATTTTTGGCTTCCTCTGTGCCGATCTTTGAAAAAACACAAAATGAAGGTGTCTACAGTGATTTTATTATAGGTTTTGTTTCCTAGTCACCAGTCGTCCTGGGATACAGTATTTTGCATGAGAATTCATTATATGATACCACAAGTATGTACTGATTTAACCCCTTGTTTTTACAAAGCCCCAGATTTTTGAGTAACATTAACTATTTCTGCCAACTACTTCACATTAGAAAAACACATTTCCCCAAAAGTGGATAATCATGTGAAAATTGGTAACAGTATGATTTTTTATTTTCAGGATTACCTAAATTAACTTTTCCCAAAATGGAGAAGGTTTTTTTCTGAACAGTTTCTAACTCTGCCCAGTCTAAGTGAGCTTCCAGGTATTCATAACACCGAACACAAAGATCCCACTGGTCAAGCTGACCATCACTTTTTCTTCTTACTTAGTGGCCCCAGTACTTCATCCTACAGCTCTGTCCATAAAAAACTAAATTAAGAATAAAATAAAGCAGTTAGGTTTCTATGAGATCTTTTCCACAGATCTAGGGGAACAGGGAATATCTGTCTCACTGTAAGAATTAATATCACTCAGAATCACACTCCTTCATCTTCCCCCATCTCCTGTCCTCCAGATCCCCCCTTATCTTCAAGCTGCTTGAATTCTCGCTGTTTTCCTCTATCCATTAATAGTGATGAAACATATAATTAGGGACTCTATTCCTCAGAAGTAGAAAGTTAACTTCCCTATTCGTTTCTTAAATAATTCAAACTAGAGAGAGAAAAAAAAAAAAAAAAAAAAAAGACAACCAGGTACTTAGCACATCAGAGTCCAAAAAGCAAAGAAGGTAAAACTGTATACAAAAGTAATTCTTATTTGAAAGGTGTCAGCATGATTTCACCAGTCAGTATAGACCTAATCCAATATTAAATCATTTTATAAACCATATAAAAGAAAAGTTTGGTTGGTCACAAAATTTTTAAATGCAGTAAGTTAATTTATATACCCTGTTAATAAACAAAAAAAAAAAACTTTTTTTTTTCCAGAAAACCATGCAAATTATCGGTACTTTATATTTTTTGAAAATCTAGAAGTGATCAAAACATTTCCAGTGATAAAAAATAGTAACAAATATACTAGTATCTTTAAAGGATGGCATAAGAAGCAGCCAGTGTACAGTTTTCCCTTCTTCATTTACAATTGCCTAAAAATTATAACGTAATGGTCTTATTTTACTATTTCAGATTTTAGGCTCTAGTTACCAAACAAATTTAGACGTTTATAGAGCTGATTCTACACATTACCAGGTCTCTTTGAATATTATTAAGAAGTCAAAAAATAAATGAAAATTATTTGTACCCTGATAAACTCAAAATATAAATGGCTCCTCTGGCCAATATGTAAGTAGTGTCATATGAACAGCATGAATTCCACTGCTAGTCAGATATATGTATATATTTTTAGACATATTTCT
Source organism: Oxyura jamaicensis (assembly GCF_011077185.1). Lineage (NCBI taxonomy): Eukaryota > Metazoa > Chordata > Aves > Anseriformes > Anatidae > Oxyura > Oxyura jamaicensis. Next base: position 143,501,360 of record NC_048894.1, read on the forward strand.
AAATGGAGGAGAAATATAAACCTGCCATTCACAATGAGCACACACCCAGGCCCAACAGGGAACCTGTCATCCTGTGACTGCTTCTCATACACTTAACATCTGACATCAGTAGCTATTCACGATCTGCAAGGCACAAAAGACTGTGGTCCCCCTAAATTGCATGCAGACTTTAAGTGACAGACACATTATTTTATAATAACTAATATTTTTAAGACTACTGACTTAATTTTAAAAGAGCTATTAAGATATATATATGTATATGGAGACAGATATACACATGCATAATCTTATCAGACCATGGAAAAAAAACATTTATCTTGCCTTTGGTCTTCTTCTGTCATGTTGTTCACTCTTACAGTAATGGAAGTTATGGTTATAAATTTTCTTATAAAAGACAATACAGAACAAGAGATGATCACCAGTTCCATTCTAGTGAAGTTCACCTGCAAGTTCCTAAAAGTTCAAATAGGGAGCAGCCCCTGAAAAAAATCAGTGATGACGCCAGGAGAAAGGCACTTGTTTGTCTCCCTGTTCAGCTCCTCAAAATTTGAGAGCTCTTCTAACTTCAAATTTACCAACAATGGATAAAGCATACCTCGCTGGAAGGAGAAGTTAGGAAGTTCCTTATGTCTACTTTTTTTTAATTATTATTTTTAGAAAGACAGAATAAGAATTATTTGGTGTGATGAATATTCTCCCCTTCTTTATCACACAAGCTCCTTCCTTTTCTCTCTATTTGCTTCCAAGGCAACCAGACAAGTGTCAAAATTGATATGTAATTATGCTGTTTTACCAAAAAAAAGAGGTTATTTTTTATTAAAATTTAACTCAGGTTTCATATTCTTAGATATTTAATAATGCAAATCTTGCTTAAGTGTGAACTGTCACACCACCTCAAAATTTAAGAGGTGATTAGTTGTTTCAGTGTAACAGATGTGCAGCCTTCTGGGGTTCTAAACCCTCGTTCTTCAAATGCATCATCAACCTGCACAATTAGCAGGAATGATTAAACAAAATTCAATCAGAGCTAAATAGCAAAAGCAGAATCACTTGCTTACTAATACTGCATCAAATATATACACTGTTTTATGCAAACACTTTGGAACATTTACCTGCCAGTTTTGGTCTATAAGTTTGAATCTTTCAGTCTTCCCCTGATTTTTATTTTTGTTTTCCCATGCATTCACTCTGGAAATGAAGAAATCTTTCACATGCCTAATTAACCATAGCATACATGTAATCAGGAGAAAAAAAAAAAAAAAAAAAAAAAAAAAGAGAGAGCGAGCTTCCTACCCGTAACAAGGACTGGGATTCATCCTTTGCCTTGCCGTCCCCGGATCCAGGGTAGGGCTGGGTGAGCTGCCCGGCCTTCTCCGCCGCTCCGGCTGGCACGCCCTGCAGGAAGCCCTTGCTCTCCACAGCCAAGCCGTAAATGGGCCGCGCAAGATGGGCAGCTTCTACGTTCGGACTATCCCTTAAAGGCTTTGGCTGCTCTTGGCCAACGGACACAGGGGTCAACAAGCCTAAACTGGTCTGTGTGTAGGACGGGCTCCCCCTCAGAATGTCTGTTCCTCTCCAGGTCACGTTACGAAGATCATCAGCGGGACTGTCAGTCCAACCCTTCTCCTTAAGCACTTCCTTATCTTCTATCTTTTCCCTCTTGACTATGCTGTCAGATATGGGCTCCCCCATTTTGGGGTCTGGATTAATCAGACTGTAGACCTTGAGGTCAATTTTTGGCTCCTCCTTGACAGACGAAACACCGTGACTGTCCTCCCCATTGGCTGTAGTGACGTCCACCTCCTGACAGTGCACAGTGTTGAAGTGCTCTAGTAGTGACTGAGTGTCAACAGCTGTGAAGCTGCACTGACGGCATTTGTAGCAGTTGTGTACTCTCCTGGAAGGAAACGAGAAGTGCGTTAACACGAGTCTCCCCTCAGCCCTCCCGCTCTCACTGGCTTTACCCACTAAGAAGACTGAAAATAAATTCAACGTACAGTACGAGTCCCTCCAATAAAGCAAACAGGTTTGCTTTGTTGTCTGACACAATACGGGAGAAATCCTGCTGCTTTTCACCCCCAAGCATTGCAATGACCTCCTATTGTTCATTCATACTCCACTGCATTATTCTAAACTTCATATAATTTTCACTGGGATTTCGTGTTGTTTCCTTTCCTGTTAATAGCAGTACACTCTCCACTTTCCATTGTGGTAGAAACACTGAGGTAAGATTTTGTTTTTCCAACCAAAATCAAATAGTTAGAAGAGGAAAGTTTTCTTTGTATAAAAAAAAAAAAAAAAAAAAAACAGTATTCATATAAATCTACTCTAGAAAATTCAAATGTTGAAAAATTCCTTTGTTTTCCACCATTTTTAGTTGCATTGTGGAGAAAGATCATTTTGAATGGAGCTCTACTTAACTTACGGGGTAAGAACACACCAAAGGATGGCAGGTTGCAAACAACAAACAATGCTATTTGTCCTCTGTGGACAATTCAACATGACCTTAGATGCTGCTCTAAAGCAAAAGCAGCATAGTCGGCTGTGTCAATACAAGCTGCATTTTCCTGTCAAACACAGAAGTGATTGGGTAAGACCTGGAGCAGTATGGAATAACGCGCCTTCCTGTTTTCATTCGCGAAGCCTATATAAAGTGCTGTATTACTAAATTATGTAAAGCATATGTTGCTACATTGGAACAACATGTTACCACTTTATCTATCAGAGGAACAGAGCACTTTTTATGAGCTATATAACATTATGAATAATCGTTTAACACACAGAAGTGGTCCGAGCCCTCCGTCAGAATCAGGCCCCACCGCGCCAGGCCGAGCCGAGCACCGTCCCTGCCCTTCCTCAACACGTTCGCAGAGCTGCAGCAACCTTCTCCCTGCAGATCCGCTCACACATCCACACCCCTTGCGTTCAAGAGCCACAACAGTGTCTTCAGCCAAGCTAGAAAATGAGCCTTTCACTATCCACACAGGACAAAACTTGCATGAGAAATCTGTTACTGCCCTGACAACTCCAATTGTTAGAATTAATTCTTCTGAGGCCAAATCCTGGTCTCGGTGAAGTCAATGGCTAAACTCCCATTGACTTCAGTAAGAGCAGGATTTGGCTCTCAATGCATCTGTGGAACTGGAATGATACACAAAATGTCCCTGTTTAAGTATGATAGTTTAGAAGGGACAACTTGCCAAACTTCCAAAAAAAAAAAAAAAAACAACACCCTGTCTTCCTTCTTTCCTTTCGTTGAAAAAACAAACCATATGTTATTTACATTGTCTGATTTTCTTGCAGTTGTGTCAGCGTGCAGACATGAGCACACATTCAAAATCGAGCTTTTTAGCCCTTGTGCAGTATCAGTTTTCTTTTTGTCATTTTCTGTATTTATATTCATTTTAAGGGACTAGATGGGCTCATTCAGTTACGCAAAAAATACAGTCAGCTATTCTCCATATAGCCTTATGGCAACAAAACCTGCTTGTAGGAGAGAAAGCTGTGGGTTAAAATCCTGCTCTGGCTGTGTTCCTCTTTTTTCATTCTACAATTGTGTTTTATTAAAATCAGCTTCTCTCTCAATGCGACACTAATATATTCACTCTTGCAACTTAATTCTTCTCTAAACCAAGCTTAATTCTCTTCTGAACAAAAAAAAAAAAAAAAAAAAAAAAAGAGAGTGCTATCTGATCAAAACCATTTTACAAATACAAAAAGCCAAGTTTTAAAGAGGGTCAGCCCTGTAAAGGTGGGATACCATCAGGGACGTCCAAGTTAGAGAGGGGCTAGTTATCTTAAAAGCCAAGTTAAACAAGACACCATTTGGGGCTAATGGCTCAACCCCATACACTCCCCATGTGAAAGTTTATCAATCCTTTGGGAGACTACTTAGCCCTAAGTGTCTCTTGTTTAACTTGGCTATTTCAATAGCTAACCCCCTTTTCTAACTTGGCTCTCATCTACAGACATCACACCTCCAAACAGCTGACCTTTTTCTGCCTAACTTGCTTTTTTTTTTTTTTCCTCCTTTCCCTTCCATGCTGGCTAAATGGTTTTGATCAGGAGCAGTAAACACCACAGGGGTACTGCCATGCTTATGAGGCCACAAACAAATGTAGAATATTAGATACAGTTGTAACTGAGTGGCTGGGGCCCAGCTGAAATCACCTTTTTTACATGAGAGGTTTCTTAATGTAAAGAATTTATAATCTATTAAGAGGGAGTCATGAAAACACCCTGTATTTTCTCTGTTAAAATGTTATAGGAATTGCGATGTGGAAAAGACTGACTTAGACAGGTAGCCCAACAGGCTTTTTCTTCTAGGACGTATACTTCTCTAGTAGTGTCCATCACTGTCATTATAAATCTTCATAGTTTACACGTCCTTTATATTTTTCTATCCAAAACCTCAATGAAAGCAAGCTGAAGTTTGTAACTGTCCAATATAAGTCAAAATCTCAAATAAAATAGTAACTATTATAACCCTAGAGAACTTTTTTAGAATTGGAAACTCTTATCCTTCCCCAGAGCAAGGCATAAAAAGAAGTGTTTTCACCTCTGATTCTTTTCACCCCACCCTGACAGCAATCAAGAGAACAAGCTGGCAAGCTTTCATTTCTTTTTGTACCAGATTTTACATCTACACGAAGTTCCTAAAGGTCTAACTTACAACTAGATTTGTGCACAGAACTTCCCTCAAAACTAAGAAAAAAAAATCAAAGTTCCAGTTTCCAAAGTACACAATTAGCACTTTTGTGCTTATGGATCGGAGGATAGATGTTTGAGGAAAAGTTAAGTATGGAAGAAAATCAGGCAAAATAAAGATGGAAACAACATTCTCCCCATTATGGTTTTGCTCCTATACCACTCAAGCAAACTAAAAGCCACCCATAAGCTGGCATAGTTCCCATGTGACAATGGAATGGCAATGTTACACCATCCACTGATGTCACTTAGCTTTATTGTTTTCACTACTAAATAAATCTAAGACTTGATTATTCATGGACATTAAAACAGTTATGGCCCAATCTCAAAATTAAATGTCACAGAATTCTGGCCAAATTGTTGCTACCCTGTTAGGTTCTGACAACTTAATAAAATCCTATCATTTATTTCTACTGAAATATACCTGAATTGGGTTCCAATAGAATATAAGAATTTTCCCTTGCAAAACCTGAAGGTGGAGAGATTAGATGTCTTTTTTTTTTTTGATAATTTGATGTTATTTATGTGAGATTTCTAATAGGCTGTGATACTCTTGACACTAGCGAGTTGTTAATTAAGTCTTGTTGACATACTTCTAACTAGTCTGAAGTATTACAAAATACCATCCTCTACAAAACAAGTCATTTTTTTAAAATTACCTAAAGACATTCCTATGCTCTAGGGCATAGAAAATATTCTGGATGAAGGTACGGCTGTCATATCACTTCCATTTTTTTGCATGCTTTGAATTTCATTAAGAATATAATAATTGCTAACATTTCTTGTGAAGAAACAGGCTCATCAGAAAATTTACTTTGGGGATGGGTGCTGCACTTGGGCTTGCAGGGAGAGGAAAATATTCAGAAGAAGCAAAGGGAGCAAAAAGCAAGCAAGAAAACTCAGTGGAAGGGCAAAAAGGGGAGGAGAATGGGCAGAGCGGAAAGCAAGGCTGAAATGAAATGCAAGCAAAAGCCACCGGCAAGAGCAAACAAGTTCAGAGCACTGAATTAAGGTGTCAGGAGGATGGAAAAGGTCTTCGCTGCTGCTGCTGCTGTTCGCCAAGTGAAGGCCCCAGCTCTGCCGCAAAGCAGGAGCTGCTGGGCCTCGGTTTACACATTTGCCCTCGGTTAAATTATCTGGGGAGCAGCCCAAAAGCTCCACATTTCCACAGCCTGCACATCTCAGACCTTTCTCCAGCTTCTACTGCCTGCTGGTGTTGGGGGCACTGGGGACAGCCCTGATGTCCCCGTCCCCAGAGCGCAGCCGTGGAGCTGGGGGCATGCAGGCCGCAGCTCCACTGGTACCCCCTGCTTTTGCCATCTCACTCCACTGACATTTAAGAGGTGAGAAATTTCATGTAATTCTGCTGAACAGCCCTACAGAGCTGCCGTCACATGCATTTGCAAAAATAATCTCTGTTTATTAGAAAAAAATGATTCTGCTCCACTGCCAAAGCTCGTATTTCATTTGTGAGTCTATTTGCTTTTTATATTTTGCTGTTGCTTAATGAATAACAGTCACCAACCTACCTAATTTTTAAAGAATTTTAGACCATCTTTCAAGCACACCATTTGTAATTAGCACTAGCATTGATCAAATGCTACTGTCAGTCTTTTTTGACAGTAAGGATTTTCATGAAGAAAAAAGTAATTTGTGCAAAAATGAGAAAATGTGTTGTTCTCCCACATTTTTATAAGAAGTCTGGAAGTAAAGGTCTGCATGAAGCCTCATTCAGCTTTAAGAAAAAAAATGAGAATTTAAAAATATATTATTCTCAAGCAAAAAGAAAAATAGTATCTAGGCTGAGTCATCTGACATGCAAAATTTCCCCTAATAGTCAATATGATTTTTATCTAAATTACCTGTGTTGGCATCTTTTAGCTCATCAGAATAGCAGACAGTTTTGAGAAAAAAAAAATAAATAAATTTCACAATGAATGCAGGGAATACCTGATTCCTCAGAGGAATAATGGAAAATGAGCGGTAACAGAATTAGAAAATGTAGGCCAACAAATCTTCTGGGGATTTATTTGAGTAAGCACCTTTTAGTGAAGTTTAAATACACGTAAACTCAAGTGCAATGTGATTCATTAACTTCAAATTTAACTGAACAGGTCTCAAATAATCATGTCAAGGAAATACTGAATGAGAGTTAGATATTAATATACATTTCTGTAGAAAGAAAGTTGAAATGAACCACTTTTGCAAATTCTAATACTGTTGCAAATACATGGCTGCAAAGGAATAATATTAGGACATAGAAAAAAAAAATAAACAGACACAGGCAAATTGTAGACAAAGAGCCAAAAGGAAAGCAAATAAAAGCAAATTAATTAAACATGCTGTTCATGTCTATGTCTTAAAAAAGAAAATAATCAAGAAAACAGACCAAAAAAATACACAAACTCAAATAAGTAAGAGCTATCTCTGATACTCACACATTATCTAGGGTAAACTTAAAGATGTCAATGGCAAAACACTTCCTGCGACCACATGAATGCTTACGACCATGTTTATCATTACACTCCATTCAGCCACTTATTCTATAAAATGGCAGTTTATATCTATATATATATTCATGTATATAATTTTATATACATCAGAAATATATAATGGTGTGGCCTAACAGCTTTATTGGGATAAACACTGATGAAGCCACAGAGAAGACCAGCTAGGCTGTGAGCTGCCTCCACACCAGTATGGTTCTACGTATGTCACATAACTCCCCAACAAAACTACTTTACACCACTATTTTTAAGTTCCTTTAAAAATCTGAACTAATCTGTACCCTTATTTCTTAAAATACAAAAAGGGAAAGGAAATACAAATCAGGTATATGCAAAACTTTTGTTAAGAAAAAGGAAAAAACGAAGACCTGATAATAATATAAATAGAAAGAATAATGCCCTAGCAGTATTTTTTATTTGGTTTAGTTTGGTGTATCATAAACTATGAAAACTGAGGCATAGAAAAGTGAGGTGTTTGGCATTACCAAATAGCATGTACCAAAAAGCATGTACCAAAAAGTGAACTAACTTCTGTGATTTCAAAAACGATGCACAGTGGGAAAGAAGAGCAGCAGTATATTTAGAAAATAAACAAAATTCAAAATTAAAAGGGAGTGGGAGAGCAGGGTAAGAGAAAGGGAAAGAAGTTGGCAGTTGTGGGTATTTTGTGCTTTGCTTTGACTATACAACAGAGTATCCTCAGAGTGCTCTATAATGCGGTAGACTGAAGGCTTAAAAATACATTGTTTGAGTGTTTTGAACAGAATAGGCTAATTTTAGACAAGTTGAGATTCAAATGCTTCAACTCATCTCTTGATTTTCCAAACTGCATATCACATAGCAATTCCCACTGACAACTGCTGGAGCTGAAGGGTGCTGAGCACTCTCAAGGACAAACTCCTGCCATGGGGTATCTGCCTTACAGTTCTGAAAGTCATGGCTTCTCCTTTCCTTGGGAAAAAGGATTTTAACTAGGCGTGCTTGTTAAAACTTAAATTAGCAGCTGCAGCAAAATAAAAGTGTTTTTCAGTCAAGGAGCCATTTCAATCTTCCAGTTATTTAACCACTAAAAAAAGATCATGCCATGCCCCAGCGGCGGACAAAGTGCTGCCTATGGAGTTCTACAGCACAGCTCAAAGCTGCTATAATAACGCTTGGAACTTAGATACCACTTTTCATCTTCAAAGCAGTTTACAAACATTAACTAATTAATCCGCACAACATCCCTGAGGCCCACTTGGATCAAAAATGGGGCACTGCATGCTGGGACCTGAATCCTCCGTGGGCCCTAGTTCCAAATTAAAGATGAGCAATCTGCTCTTTTTTTTTTTTTTTTTTTTTTTTTTTTTTTTTTTTTTTTTTAAATAGACTCCTGATACATTGCCAATGCAGCCCTCTGTTGGGCAACATTTGGATGCCCCCAGCTTTAATCTCTATTAAAGTATCATGCCCCAGTCTGCCTTTGTTAATTTTGGATGTCTTGGAATCTATTAAACGTGGCACAGTTTCTTGAGCTTTTAACAAAGCTTTAGCTTTGAAAATGCATCTTCTTTTGTCTTCTTTCTAGCTGGCTTCCATGCAAAGATCTTTTAGATGAGATAGATACTGAGCTTTCCGTTGTTGTTGACGCATTAGCCTTAACTATTAACATATTCGGCATGATTTTCTAATATTTAACATCGCTTTTGCAGCAGCACATAACTGTAGCTTTTTACAAAGTCTAGGAGCCAGCTCCTCCTCAGATGTAAACTGGACTGCCAGTTTACAACAGCACAGGAACTGACCCAAGAAGTTTAGCAGGGAGTTGGCTGCCATCGTGACATTGTGTCAGACTGAGTCAGGAGACTGGCTGCATCCACCTCCAAATAGGAACATTAGCATTTAAAATAAATAGAATGACACTGTAAACCAGCAACACAAAAATAAGCATCTGCAAAAGGATCTTGGGGGATGACATCAACAGACAAAAGAGTGTCTGCTCCCAGTGTGAAACCAACACCAAAACAGCAGTGGAATGCTCTTAAACTCATTATTGCATTGCTGGACTTGGGAATGGAAAATACTACAAAAAGGTAGTACATTGAAGCACTGTTACGGAGCATGAAAGGATTCACAGTCTATCTTGGAAAGTAAAGCCATTTGTGTTCCCCTAATGAATGAAGATGCCAGCTTTCTGGTAAAAAGCCTTAACTAAAATAGTACTTAGGAGATTCTGGGTGGAAAATAGTTGACCAAACCTCAAATATGATGGAACTTCAACATGTACACACAAATCCAAATCTCCCTCTTCATCGCACAGGTTTAAACATGTAATTAAAGCCACGGACTTAGCTGGTGTTTTTCCAAAACACAGTGGATGTTGGATTGGACCTATAAAGATTTTTATCTATGCACATTCCTATTTGGATTTCCAGTTTCCTCAGTGTTAGGGAACAATGACATTTAATTAAGGAATCAGGAGGGACGTTTGTTTGGGTTCCTATTAGCAATCATTTTAAACTTCACTGTACCTGTAGTGTCGGGAAATCTCTTCTTCCACCTGGGTGGTAAAGTCACATTTGGTACATGAGTGTTCTTTGTTCTCTTTGAGAGTCAGCGGCCCATCCGCCCCTTGCAGGGTATTTGTTTCGGGTTTGACATCAGACGCTTGGGCTTCGTGTGCATTCTCATAGTGAAGCAGGAGAACATCTACGTCGGGAGTGGAGAATGAGCACTGATGGCACTGGTGTTTGACTCTAGAGCTTCCTGTCACCCCTGGAGACAGGTGCAAAAGCAAGAGAGCACAGTGGGAACAATTACTTTTTCTGCAAGCAAATGGGTAAGTAATTTCTCCAAGGTGCTTTTCTGGGCTGCAGAGGCCTCGGGGACAGAACTGACAGTGCTTAATGGTACACTTATGAATGTTGTGTAGCTGCTGATAGTGACGGAGAAGTGGGCCCACCACTATTACATCTGGGCCATGGCTCTTTGAGTACCTAAAGTCACAGAACTGACAGTTGTAGCTTGTCACCATGCTGTCCTCTGCTCCTTTGCTAGTCAAGTCTTTCTTTTTTGCCACACTCGCACCCTTTTCTGTCTTTGTCACTAACTCCCCGTCTGCATTTTTGGCTAGATCATTCTGGTTAATGACAGATCCCCTAGAAAGCTTATCATTCAGATCTGGATGATGGCTTCCTGACTGGTTTCCCCCATGCTGTTTGCTGTAATGTTCTAATAGTTTCAATGAGCTGGACGATTCACAGCTGAAACTGCAAAATTTACACCAGTAGTAACTGGTTGTATCGGTACCATTTTGTCTAGAGGAATCTATTGGCTTGATGGGCACCGAATATCCAACTGGTGTATCATCTCCTGCTTTTACAGTGATTCTGTCTTGCCACTTCCCCAAGTCTCCAGAATCACATGGTCGAAGAGTAGGACTGGATTTATTGGAGTTTTTCTCTGAAGTTTTACCAGAATCAGAGGAGGGAAGGGCTGCTTTCATTTTGTTTGGGTGAGTCTGTAAGAAGTGTTGCTCTAGTTCAGTGGACGAGTTGCCCATGTAGGTGAAATTGCAGAATTTGCAGCGGAAGTACTTGGTGTTGCCTTGGCAATCTGGAGTTTTCCGCCCAATTCCGATGAAGGTTCCACCTAAAGTAACCTGTGAATAAACAATAGCATCATTTTAGCTCCACTGTAGATTTAAACAGTAAGGAAGCAAAAAAGGAAGAGAAACAGAGAGCAATTAACTCATAAGCCTCTTAATTAAACAACGTCACCACCATTTTCATTTGTGCACTTGTACTAATGTAGCAAGATATCGTTATACCCTCACGTATTTAGCATTTGTTGATGAAGATTATGAAATGTTTCACACAGATGAATATATATTCCATATGAATACTAAACATTTTAGGAAACTGCAGCATGCATCCGCAACATGATCTGAATTCAGACTTCCTTGATAGGAGATAGGACTGTTGCCTCCTTCCCTAAATCACTAAATCATGTTATTGATAGACAATGTGATAGTCAGTTCCCAAATCCCTGAACCCTTCGACAGGAAACTTTGCTTTGATTTTGTATCAGGTGTGGAATAAAAGAATGAGCCCTCAGTCTTTTTATTTCAATATGCTTACATCTTTTAATGATATTCATGCTTAAATGCCCAAGAGAATTGCTTTCTAAATATGAGAACACAAAAATTAAGTTGAAAAGAGTGAAGTCACATTGCTGGGTTAAAGTATGACCAATTCTTCTAAAGAACATTCCCGTAGGAATATCCAGTACCCGCCAGGATGCCTTTTAACAAAGCAGTAGTGGCTGATGTCTGAAATGAGAGGCGGTTTTCTCAAAGATTACTCAGTACAGACATTCTCCAAGGAAATCTTCCATCCTCTCATGCACAGAGCCCAACTTAGTAAAACAAGGATGGAAAAACTACAGTAGAAAAATGGCATGTGGCAAAGAAACCTACCACACCCAAGGCCATGACATCACTATTTTTATTTATTTATTTATTTATTTATTAAAGAAAAAAGGTAGGTCTACTTAGTTCTCATGATCTCTGAGCAAAATGGTCTGTCTGCAGGAAGGAAGCAAGGCTTCCAGAGCTTATGTTGCTAAACCGTGTGTTCACAGAGCAGGCAGGCCTGCCCTTCCCAGGAGTGCACCACACCTGCCCCGTGACATCAGGGGGATTTGCTGCTCCTGTACAACTGGTTTGGAGGACAAAAAAAAGAATCTCCTGATAAAAGTGTCACCGCTGCTCTACTTCTTTTCCTGAATAGTAAACAATGTACAGCATCCAGAAAATAATTCCTCTTCACACCCAAAATCCACAGCCAGCTACTCCTTTGTCATCAGCCAGCCTACGCCACTGTATCAGGGACATGGGTAGAAACTAACATGTGCCACAATCTCGTTTTTTTCTGCCCAAGAGATGCCTTATAGGGAATATAAAATTTCCACAAAGGGTTAGATTTTCACTCTCCCAGCAAGGAAGTGTATTACTACATTTCTGCAGGATTCAGTTGTGATGCATTAGGCAAATGGTGTAATTATTTTTCATCTCCTCCTCAACAGCTGTGCCACAGAGAAAGTATGTGATCACTGCTCATTCAGTATCACACCATACGGAAAGACTCAGACATACAGACAGCATGAAATGTAAACATTTTAAATGCATATAATATAAATGCCTTTTAGCCATTTAGCTCAGAGAATGAGACGCTATCCTTTGTATCCCATCAGAATTGTACATCGGAATAGTGAGTCAACGAGTTGCTAAACCATGGTATAATGAGCTGCTATTCAGCCTCCAATTCCAAAAAATAAAAATAAAAGCACAATTCCCATGCGCTGGTTAAAACTTTTTCTTAAATAAACTGAAAATTGCTTTTTGTTTGTTTAAGAAACATCTCAATAGGCACTGGTGAGCTGGAGAGCCAAATAGCTAGGATTTAACTCTAACCATATTTTCACTTATACTGGGACTCCAAGTGCTGATAACAAGTCATGAATTTGATTTTGAAAAGGTTCAAGAGGGAAGTCTTAATAGACCTTCTGTACTGCTGAGGATATCTTGTTTTATTAAATTTATGCCTACAAAGAACTGGAGACAAAACCCTTCTGAGCCCAATCCACTGACAGTGGGATTTGGGTGAGCTCCATAGTATCTGGCAGTTGAGGTCCTCATCCACTGCACTATTTCAATGTTCAAAGTCTCAATGGTGTTGAAAGACAACTTAAAGAAAGCATTGATGGAATTATGGCAAACAGAAAATAACAGCAGTTCACTGTGTGATTGCTTCAGATGCAAGGTGATCTGGTTTTGCTCACTTAATTAGTTACGTATGTTTGTTCGATGCATGCACAGAAAACTGGCCAAAATGCTTTACCTTAAGTGGCGCTAATGAGTAAATACATCCATTACTCTTAGCTGTCCATTTACAGAGCCTACAGAAAACAAACCTATTTTGCAGACACTCTGTAGAAATTAGTTAGAAATTGTGAGTGACAATAATCCCTGCTGCTGCTCACTGCTAATTATTTTTATTTACGAATGCTGGAAAAAACATATTATTCGTACTAGCATTCTATACAATGGGCTGTAAATCACAGCATTCTTGTAACTCCTGCTAATCCTACTTAGTGGCCTACATAGCAAATTTTTGTTCCATGCTAATACATCTCTCTCTGTATCAGAAAAGGATAAAAATGATTGAAGTATTCATATACTATTTGTGTTTACTAGTTGCAATACAGGGAAGAAAAAAAAAATTATTCACAGCACTAGAATTTGATTGGTTATCAATTACTGGGCTGGCATTTCTTTGACTACCCTGCCACAATTCTAATTAATGTATCCCATTAGAAGAGCGTGCACATGAAAGGCAACACAGGGTCATCTTAATGTTATTACACTCAAAAAACATTTCTCATGCAGTAACAAAACCTACTTAAAGCCTCTTTGGGGGTCACCAGGTAAAAAGAAGTGAAGAAACTGGCTTCCACACAGAGGCTGGGAGAAGCACTTGGAGGAAAAAAGTGCTGGTATAAACTGAGGCTGCCTCAGCTTTCAGCCAGCCAAATTTGGATGAAGCCTACACATTTGCAGAACTGTTTGCATTCATGCATTCTGCTCAAGACTTGGCTTGACTTTCAGATTTTTCAGTTACATATCATATCACTATGTACAGGCACCAAACTCCTTCACTGGCTATGCAACCATCCTTAATCTCCTGCACTCTCTGACCATGCCCAGAAATAGGAAAAATAAAGGAGAGTGAAGTAGAAGGGTGAAAAGAGAAATGTATGTTTACATTAGAAATCAATATCCACATTTGCATACGATATTAGAAGTGATAACTTCTAGTATTCCCATATTTTATACTGATTTCATCAAAACCTAGTCCCCGGCTTGCCCTCACTGAGTTATATTTTCTTCAGTAGACACTGTTCCCAGTATAAAGCAGAAGAAACCAAACAAAAGCAATGCTGAAACTCTGCAATTCTACTAGTGGTGGAATCCAAAGTGCCAGATCACACAGTAGTAAGTAGTATTCACAAAGGAGTGACAGCAAAAGTACTTGTACAACTTGCACTGGAAATACAATACCTCTAGAACCAAAGTTCCGTCACAATTCACATAAGAAAATTTATCTTCATTATTCTTTTTCTGTAAAGGGTACCTAATGTGCAAGGCATCTGTATGGGCTGGGGAGACACGATTTAGTTCTTTCCTTCACTGTCACTTTCTTGTGAGACCTTGGGATTATCACTTACTCCTACAGGACCACTGTTACAGCAGTATTATTGGCATTATTGTGTTGCACAGAGGAAGAAGGCTATTTAGAATGGCTTCTCCATTATTGTGCTTGAGATGGTTGCACTGGTATTCTTCAAAAATTGCTCTTCAAGGCCAGGTCTCAGTTGGGGATTAAACTGAAATGCATTTCACAGCACGACTCCCTGAAACTCAGAACTCTTAACTGTTAAACTCATCTATTAATGCAGAAAAACATCAAAATCCAAAAGACCAGGACTAAATTTACCACCAGAATTGAAGTTCATGCGCTAATACAACTAAGCTATCTCCTCACATACCACGCACATTTCTAAAAATAGCCAGAAAGAGGAGAAAAGATAGCACAATAATTGACAACGTTTCAAAACACACTTTGTACAGCATGTTGGCAAGTACTTCAACAAAGCAGTATAATTGCACTATATGTTTCCAACAGGTATTCCTGTACTACCTTAATTATTCAGACTGAAAACAACGATTTCATGGAATACATGGACTCAAGCAAGGGAAGGTATGTTTTGTCTTTTTTTTAAAGGTGTTTTATATTTAACTGGCCCTTGATCCAAATGTTACTCTATTCTCCCATCTCCTTTTTGAAGTTCAATCCTAAATCTTATTATGTCAAGGGAGTTTAAAAATACCGTTTTGCTTACAGGAAAACAAATATATCTATCAAGGAAGACAACATCAGCCAGCTCCTGTAATCATGTTTCATGAAGAAAATTTCACCAGCAGAAACTAGTGGCTTGTATCCACCTAAGAGATTCAACTGTAATACTTGCACAGATGTCTTTGGCCCGTGCCCTCTGCTGCAACTGCCAATTAGAAACTAGAGCAACCATCTGCATTAGAACATCAAATGTTAATATATCATCTTTTTTGATTAACTGGGTTACATCTTTGGTTAATCAGGAGGTGAAAGGCTCTAGATCCCCTACCAATCTCCTGAGCCATCCAGTCTGCCTTTGCCAATTACTCCTAATCTTCTAATCCTAAAATATTTTCTAATGCTCTTGTTTATTCATTTGCTTTATGCAATACAGCATCCAGAACATTTTAACCATCCCACATTTATGAAGTTCTTCATGTCATGCAGGCCAGAACAGATTCCTGGCTTTCATGCAAGTTTGTGTAACACCACCCAGTTCTCTAACCTCCAATATGGAGAACTCACTTGCTCTCACTACCTCTGCATGTAAAACTAGGATAATCTTCAGAGCATATTCACTCTTAAAACTATTTACCATACCGTGATAATCTATCTATCTGTAGATAAAACTATGTTGCATAAGGCAAAGACTCAGGGCAAACTCCTGGCTTTCTGCGTTATTTCTATTTACCATAACAAGAAAACATAGCATGGGGTCACATTCATTCAAAACAAGCATATTCTTCTCAACATTTACTCTGTTGACATTGAAGACAGTATGTTTTTTTGACTTTAGAATTTAAAAGGTAGCAGATCAGGGTATTTTTACAATAAAAAGCCTGACAGAACAATAACAGGACTTAAATTAAGGTCGGGAGACCAGATGTGTAAAAACAATGAAAGTAAGGAACACTGAATCAAAACTTTCATTTGCTAAGTAACACTACCAGACTAACATCTAGCAACTGAAAGAAGCCACCATCCTTTCTGTTCTCTCTCTGTACAGATAAAATTACCAGACAGTTCCTTGGCTACTGTAAACTCACACAGCCTCTCAGACTCAGAAGCAAACTTGCACTGATTTACACCAGAAGAAAACCTAGCCACTTTCCTTTTTTCTCAGCAACTTTATTTTTTAAGCTGTCGTTATTTCTGTGGGCTACCTTAGCAGTTTGTATCTTTAAATATATCTGTGACTATTACTAGTCTCACCAGCTTTCTTCATTAAATAGTCTTCAGATATCCAAGACATAAAGATGAGGAATATTAACACATAAACAACTTTGCTTTGAAAGCTGTGACTATACATCACATCACTTGTCCACAGTAACTGCCCATGTGAATGCTCTCATTTGAGGGTTGACTACGTCTCACTGAAAGAAGGCTAAAATAGCTCATCTTTGTCACAGCACAAGTGAATATTCCCAAGCACTTACTATTTAGCAGCTGACATGCTGTAAATCACTGCGTATCATTTTGAATAGTAAACTTGCTCATGCATCTACAGAAATTATGAAAAGAACATCTACTACATAAAATAATAAAAATCATTACTCATGAGCTATGTTCAATATAGAATTTAGATGCCTGTAAGACCACAGATACTTTTTCATATATTTATACACATATATATTCTATGAGAAAAAGCACATATGTATACACACAAGCACATGCATATGAATGTATACGCATGTGTGTTTTACCAACATCCGCTTCTCCAGCTGCCACCATTTCTTCTCCATGCCTGTGGTTTAAGAGAGACCATTGACTCTTGTGTTTAGGAGGCGTGACTTGGTTCAAGGCAGTCTCCAAGCCTGATCGTGACCCAGAAAATAAGACTCAACATAAACAGGTATGCACATATGCAGGTGCAACACTCAAGAGAGTTTGACAGCCTTCTCCGGGGAGAGTACTCAGCACAGCCAACAGATGAAATAAGCCTCACTGCAACATCACGCCTTCATTCAAGTTCTGTTCTAGAACTTCCTTCAAGATCTAGCATAACATGACCTAATCCAAGAAAACAGGATACATCGTGTACAGCAGCCGTTGGTCAGGTTTTTTTAAACTAATTCCTACTTCGTGGACAATTCAGCTAAAGTCAGGAAGACCAACAACAAAAAAATTGGATCCATTTGTCTAAGCATGTGAGGAAAATTGAATTCATTCACATAAATGTCTTAATTTACTCACATCAAATAGCTATGTGCTCATGAACTTATAGGAAGCCCACCTGAAGACAAAGTTGAACTTTAACAAGGTTTGATTTGTACTAATAAACAAGTAAAATGCTGTACTTGTTTATGCCTCCAGTTTGAATTCTCACCATATCTGTGAGTCCCTTTGCCAAAACCAACAAAATATAGAAAAAGCCCTAAGCACAAGAAGGGATATTGATTACATCTGTACCTCTACAGATCCCCCTTCAGCTTTTTTAGTCTTACCTTCACAGCTTTGCATTCAGTTGAATGGCTAATATAAGAGCAGAGGATAAAAAACAAAAAGGTATTAATAATCAAGCCATTGGTTCTCATTCACCTGGATCCTAGTTAGACCAGACTTTAATTATAAGTTTTATTACTAGAATCACAGAATTAGTTAGGTTGGAAAAGACCGCTAAGATCATCTGGTCCTTCCTTTAACTTAGAATTGCCAAGTCCACCATTAAACCACGTCACTGAGCTCTAGTCACACACATATATTAAAATATGTTAAAATCCAGAACGTGCATAACTGTGCATGCACATGGAGCTCACAACTGATTTATAAAGGAGACAATATAAAGAGATTTATATTGTGTGCATTGGCACTTCTGCCACCTTCCAGGATGCTGAGCAGCTTGTTAGATGGATATCCAGATGGGCACTCAGTTGCTATGAAAATCCTGGAAAAGTTGTTACCCATATAGGACACACAATTAGCCCTAGTATTATAGGACAACTCTTACAATATTGGATATCTGGATTTTTAAAAGAAAAAATCTGCTGCCAATCTCTCATTAGTTTGTGGGGTAGTTAGATAATGCAAAACTCTTTTTTTTTTCAGTTTACTGGAATATAATCAATAAATTTTTGGATAGCTTTTATTAATCCATAGCTTTTCTGAAATTTATCTCATCTCACAAGGCACAATTGTGCCAGTATCTAAAATAAAACAATCAAAACGAGATGGCTGGATTAAAAAAAAAAGTAGTAGTAATTATCACGTTTTAGTACTTTCAGAAAGGAGTCTGAATGTCTTTAAAGGCTGAACATCAGAGGAGGCAGATATGTGAAGACAAGCTCCAGAACCAGAGCCATGCTGAGCAGGAAGCTCCTCAGAGGCAGCACACACAATGTGAAGCTGCCCAGAGTCGACCGTAAGAAACACTGAGCACTGCAGTATGTCTTCATTCACGGCTGCATGAATACTCTTCCCCCTTGGGACATGCCATCTGAAACCCTCACCTGAATGCAGACATGTCTGTCCCTTTCTTTGAGGGACACTGTTTTCTTTTTAAACATATCAGGAAATGGGGTCGTGCTGCCTTTTATACAATAGCCTAATGGCTTGAACACTTGTTCAGGAAACAGGAAAAGTAGGTTCCTTTCCTCACTCTGTCTGAGGAGATTCAAGCCCACTTCTTCACCCTCACTGCACAATTGGCACCAACTCTCCTACCCCTTTGCTAGAGGCTGCGTGGAAGACAGCATCCTCCAGCCTTTCTGTTGTAGCTGTCCCACTTACTCATTAAAAATCTGGGGATGGAAAAAAGACTCCTGTGTACTGGCTACCCATTTGCCTGTCTCCAGACCTTTCCATACTTTATATTAAAGGGTCATTAGATCAAACCCAGGACACTTAATCATAGAGCAGCAAAGAAATGGTTTTCAGCATCATAGCTTTTATCTTTGTCAGCTGAACTTTAAGTCTTTGGATCTGGCCTGAAGTCTACTGCCTTAGGCACATCCACATTTTAGCCAACTGTAGGCTAAAATATCCAGCAAGATGAAGCTGCCTATAGAGACTGATCAATTAACTAAATGTGAAGAAAAGGCAATGAGTGGCATCAGAAAAAGCTGATCCATTGAACTCACTACAAATATTAGTCTGATAACAGCAATAAAGCTGAGGACACATTCTCTGGGAATTCAGAGATGTGCTAGCAAATGTTTTCTAAAATCCATACCGGAAAGAAAGTCAATCTCCCAGAAACAGCTCAGTGAATTTACACAACCCTATTGAATTTATCGTAACTCAATGTAATAAAAGCCTCTGAGGAAGAAAATGGAAATAACGAATAAACGAGAATTTCAAAACTAAATCACATCTTCAGAGAAGACAAAGAAATTTTGCTTGATTAAATATTCCAGTCAAATAAAATCTTCACATTAAGGCCAGAAATCTTGGATTATTTACATGGTTCCCAACCAACTCCTGTTTATGTACTGCAAAACAGAGTCCCAATAATTTTGTAGCTGGATGTAAAGCCAAATGTGTATCCCTATTGTTTTGCTGACATCAATACAAAAAAAAAAAAAAAAGGTTTTCTAGGACAGACTTTACTTCTGTGGTGTAAATCTAAAAATGCACTTAGTAAAGGGGCCACATCCCCATGTGTCTGCATATAGGATATTAGATATTGGTTTGTTCTGCATTCAGACATTTTTCCATTGTTTTTGTTGTTGTTGTTACAAATGCAAACTACAGGGCTCAGGAGCATGCCTCACTAGTGCAAATCTTTATATACAGTGGTCTCCAGCTGACCGCTGTGAGGCAGATCAAAGTCGCTCATCTTCATCCTCCGGCTTCTTCTGCACCCAGCACCCTGGACTGAGACCATAAATCCATCAATACCTTCCACCCCAGCTACAACAGAACAGTTTGTTAAGTGCAAAGGGATCAATAAATCAGATCTTAAGCTCACTCCACTACTATTTAAAGTTAATTACAAAGGGATAATTTTCCTTTAGCCTGGTACCTATACCAACTAATACTGTTTAGATGAAACAATTATATGGATTCAGTTCCCTTTCCTTGTAACACAGGAGTTTCAACCAATTTTAACTGCAGCTCTGGTCAGTGCGATCTCTCGTTGCTGCAAGAGATGCCAGACGTTCAGATGCCTGAGAAAAATCCCCTCCAAAATGGACACAGTAACAATATAAACATGTGTGGGTGCAGAGGGGATTTTCAAATGTTCTTTTACTGTGTTTATGAATCTCACAAAGCTGCTCTGTATCGAGAATGGGGGAGGAGAAAGCATAAAAATATTAATCAGTTACTTATCTTCTGACATGTTCTGGATCAACATCTGGTGCATGTGCAAGTGATGAAGTATGGCATTTGGCACAAAAGCTTATTTAATCTTCTCTTCCCAAATTGGGCAGGGAAAATTAGCACTCTTAAAAATTAAGTTTCCAGATCCATTTTTTTCTTTAAAATAAATTGCCAACATTGTATAGGCTGTCTGTTCTATTTTGGAAAATGTTTTTCATCTGAGAAAAGACTGATCTTAAGTAGATTATCTATGGGCTGTTTCCTACCGCTTTTTGTCTTCCCTGCAGTATCTTACTGCCAGGGTTTAGTAGACAAGTATAGTCTAGGTTCAGCTGTTTTATTTCTACTTCTATCAGCTCAAACTGAGATAGCTCTCACATCTGTTTTATTTCTGAAAGCACTGCATAGGAAAAGTGTCCAGCTCATTCTAATCAAGCATAAACTTTCCTATAAATAACTAAGGACCTAACGAAACAATTGTTTGGAGGAAATGAAAGTGTGTTTAGAAACTCGAATTCCTCTATACTGTATGCCTGAGCTGTTCCAGTTTGAATGTCTTCCTGACAGCATGGATCAGTTGCCCTAAGATGCTGTCCCTGGAGTCAGCAAACTGAAACTATAGGAGGAAATCCAGGTATTAACATCATACTACGTGCTAATTATAAACCATCATTTCCAATTCTGACATTATTCACTTCTAACCTCTTTTAACTAAATCACGTATTTGCTTTCTAATCACAGTTTGACAGGAGAGAGTGTCTGACACGAGACAGTAAGTGATCTTTTTAATAAGGCAGCAGTTCAAAGACTGCAGCTTTTATGCATAATAACGACCTTAGTTTGATTTGCTGCTCCACAAAGAAGTTGCAGAGTTTCTGAAAAAAGAGGAAAAGTTTAAATCATTTTAAAAGCCTCAAGTTCCTGACTTGTGTTCCTGTTTCAGCTTCTTACTTGAAGTTAGATATTAACTATCTTAACCTGGTTTGCGAAATTTCTTTCTTATAGCTACAGCCTCTTCAAGCATTGTAAAATGTTTTCCACATGTTACATTTTCTTTTAAAAGAAGAAATACAAATATAAAAATAATCCTATTAAATATATCCTAGCACTTTGTCTGCTCGTTGCTACCAGGTCAGATGTCATGTCCTGTCCTGTCTTGAAACTGGATGGACATTTGAACTCATTTTGTATGCAAATTTTGTTACTGATTTTTTATCTTAAAATCTGAATTTTTCTATCACAGAATATTGAGGTGTACTTCAACATCTCTCAGCTCAGTCATGAGAGGAACTTAAAAAAAAAAAAAAAAAAAAAAAAGATTTTGCATCCACTAATTGAATATTAACTGGTAAGAAACTAACAGAGACTCAAAGAAAAAAACTTCTGAGTCCACTTCTTCATGGTAAACATAAGATTTCTTTTTTACCGCAGTATCTGAACTGTAGTTTTCTCACTGCTACAACTAGATGAGAAAATGACTGAGGCAATACTCCTTTCCTTGCAGGCTTACTAATGTGAAGGACGTTGTTACTCTTAAAAACTGTTTAAATACCCATTGTGTATCCTGTTTATCTGGCACTAGATGACTGTAGAGCTGCCAAGACTTGTCATTTATTTTATCTTAATAAAGAATCAATAAGCCAAATCTTGACTCCCAGCAGCGGATAATTTAGGACTACATTTTTAATTTCCAGCTGCTGTCTTTTGTCTCTTTGGTTGTTATTTTTCATTATTATTTGCTATTTTCTTTCCACGACAGCAAATCCTTCAGATATGATTACCAATGCAGCAATTTGCCTGTTTGCTGAATAAGATCTTTTACTATTGATTACCACAATGACTAAATCACACACAGAAATATCACTGGTCAAAAAGCCAAGTATTCCTCCAGCGTACAAGATGCTAAGCAGACCTGGCTATAACAGCCCCAAATGGTTCCTAAGGCTTAAGCAGGTTACGTGAAATACTGTAACTGCAGGTAGGGGAGGCTTTGCAAACAGCCAGCTTCACAGCTCAGAAGGCAGCTAGCAGAAGCAGGGGGACTGGGGAAATACAAACCTGCACATCGTAAGTCCCATTTAATAAGACAGGCCTCTGGGAATTGATGTCCTGCAGCACCCCTGAAAGCACAGTGCGGTTGACTTTCTGGAAGTCTTTGGAGTGGCTGAATTGCACCATGTTGTGGAGAGCCAAAATTTTAGTGTCGAGCTCAGCATCCTGCCTGGTGCGGTTGTGCAGGCCTAGGTGGTACTTGCGGAAGTGTTTGATGAGATCTGTGGGGTCGTTCCCATAGTAACCATATCCACAGATGTTGCATTTGAAGTCCTGAAGCTCTGGAGACAGAGGCGCCGTATCTGGGTTATCGTTTACCAACAAATCTGCTTTAGATTTGTTCAGCCTTAAACCCCCATCTGAAGGCACTTGTGGGTTTTTTGAGGCCATGGGGACCGGGCTTGAGCCTTGGCCATCGGTTTGACCACTTTGCACTTGCACTGTTTCATCTGAAGCTTTTGGCGACATCTGATGCTCCTCATTTGTCTCCGCTGCATCTCCTGACGGGGTACGGGCCACATCTTGGGTGTCATCTGCATCTGATTTCTGAGGAGACTTCAAGGGCTCACAGATTCCCCCAACAGCTGGAGATGAGAAAGCCAGCATATTTCTGTCTGTCACCTCATCATGAGGGAAGGATGGAACATTTCCTCCCTTATTGTGGCTTTCATAATTGAAGCCAGCCTTTTCACTCAGCACTGAGCTTTTCAAGTCCTTTTTAATGCTGGAAGATGGCTCTTGGACATGCGTGCAAAGTTCCTCCTTGTTATTTAACTCTGCCGCATCACCCTGGTCAGTGTTTTCTTGCATCTGCTCTGCGGAAAATTCTTTTTTCCTTCCAGACTCTTCGCTTTCAGTACCTGTAGACTCAAGGGTCTGTACCTCACCTTCACTAGCAACGTTTCTTAGAGGGGGGTTCTTTTTCCGGACCATATCTACCACAGAGAAAAAAAAAAAAAAAAAAAAAAAGAAGCAAAAAAAAACCCTATAGAATTATTCACAATACAGAACAGATTACAAGCCTGGCACTTCTTAAAGCATTCTGAGCTATACAAAATACATGAAATTTTCATCAAACGTTTGTCAAGCAGCTTTTTAGTCTATGCAGAAAATTGGAACTTTACATTTTAAAAAATGGTCACACTGAGGCTGAACTCAACTAAAACTTCAGAGCCTACAGTAACTCTGCCATTGCAGTGAGTAAATTACAGGTTTTGTTATCTTTTCTGAAGATAACAGTCTGGCAGAATTAATGTTAAATAACTGTTTCCTTTAAAATAATTTTAAAAATCAAAGAGGAAGAATAAACCCTTGCAGTCTAATGTCCATATACTGTACAAGTACTGTACATAATGTAATTCAGCAAAAAGAAATGCAAAAGACATAGGCAGGAGCACTTAAACATGTTACTATGAAAGAAACAGACTTAAGAGAGTAAGCAACTTAGAGGTTTCAGAGAAAGTATCCTTCCTAAGCAGGTATCGGCTTCTCTGCAGCAAAGCTCCCCCTCATACTGCCTATAAACTTCAAACGGGATTATATGGATATTCTAGTCTGGCCCCACAGTCCATTATTCATGTAATTAGTTCTATTTGCCAAACAAAGAGAAACTAACTTTATTAGGAAACCCGTTGTCAATAAAATTTTACAGGCCTGGATCCAGACATTTGACATTGCTGTGCTGTTGAGTAGGGATCTACCCAGAGAACACCTGGAACCCACATGGATCCAGCCAGCCAAGGCTCCTCTGCTCGGCCCTCCTCTCGGCACAGCCACTGCTGCTAAAGCTGCAGGCACACTTGCCGCATCCACTGAAGAAAGCTCAGAGAGGACAGCGATAAGGATCAGAGAGAAAGAAGCAGTCTGCCACCAGTGAGCTAGCTGCCAGCTAAACAGGGGTATTGTGGAAGAACAAATAATCAGAATGCGCAGTTAGGAAGCCAAATTCCTGATGCACTACAAACCTTCACCTTCCCCAGACTACTTAGGAAAATATATATATGAAACTTCCCTGCACTCTCCACTGCTTGGTTCTGGATTTGATATTCACCACCAGCTGCTTTGATCCATTTGTGTTCACATGGGCAGAAGACAGATGTGCTACAACTTTTTCTATCCTCTTATCTTTGCCAATGCTGTATACAATGATGGATGCTTCTCTTTGCCAGATTGCGTGTGGTCTGGTGGCAGCAGCCTGCAGCACCACACACGACATGCAAGTTGCAGGCTCGAGCCCGAGCGCCCATTCCCAGGCCAGCCATGGCCAGGCACGTGCGGAGGCACTGTGTATATAAATATATGTATGCGTGTATATATAGATATATATTGCTCTGCAAAGGGAGGACCACCTGGTGATTCTGGGAGCAGCGCTGATGCACTCCAAATGGTGCTAAATCCAGACCTTTGAAAGCTGTGGATGACCTTCTCAAAACAGTACTTTGAGAAGTATGGCTGGGGATGAAGGTTAAAAATAAAAGAGCAGGCGTCTGTACATCCTCTTATTTACATCTGCTCCACATGAAAGGGCACTGTATGCTATGTTGATAAAAACAGACAACTTCTTAGGGGAAGTGTTCAACTTGTGTCTTGGGCTGGCTCTGTTGTCTTTGTGGTTGAGCTGATCCACAGGCAGCATCGGCTGCAGTGAGACGGCTTTCACGCCGAGTGCCAGCTCCTATTACAGAAATTTTGACACTCCGTGTGGTCTTAATAGGTTTCTTAAATGCCTACTGTGATTCCTCATTGTGGAAGGCACACATGCTTGGGAACCAAGTGCCTCCTCTTTCATGTCAACCACACCTACCAGACTATGTATGCTCTGAATTTTGCTATTTTTTTCCCAGTAGGTTCTGCACCATGAAGTCTCTCAGAACTAAGAGAAAATAAAGATTTCCTGCTGTGGTAAGAGAGCTAAGATACAGATTCAGCCTACTAAAAAAACATACACACATATATAATTCAAGGTATAAAGATATTTTAGCGTTACTGCTGCTCTGTGGGACTTCATGAATGCTCTTGGTTAACATGCACTAAAAATATTGGTGGGCATCTCCGGTAGGTGTTCACCTAAGTCTGTATTTTTCTTCTTGGAGTCTGGCTGCACAGCCCAAACCATTTTTCAAAATAACTACTGTTTAAATGCAATTCGTGGCAGTTAGAGGACAGAGAGAGGAGTCTTGACTGCGCATACTGAAGAAAAAAATCAGAAATCAAGAAAGTAAACATCATGGCTGTTACCTCAGTCAAAATTAAACAAGACTGAATGCAATGTTTTAAAATGTTTTTGTTACAGATATTTTTGGCAGATAAGGAAAGTTTAGAGATTTTGCTATCTTCATGGCAACTGACAGAAGAGAGTCAAAGAAAAGGACAGAAAAATAATCCCTAAAAAGTAAAGAAAAGAAAAACCTGGACTGTATACAGTCTAACTAGACAGTACTCCAGATATAGATACTTTAGCTCAAATTTTCCTGACCTATATGGGGGACTCCATGTTAATGGGGAGGGGATGGAATCTGCCTAATGGAGCTCTTTCATGCAGTATTCTACACTTGGGGAAGGAAAGGAAGAAGATAACACTGATTTAAACACAAAAACTTTCTTAAGTTGAATTTAAAAGTATTTTCCCCTCTTTTCTCTTTTAGTTTTTGAAAAGTCATCTGTAATTTATTTGTTTGATATCCACTCAAGGGGACAGTAAAAAAAGACAGTTTTTTTTGTCGCTGAAATTCCACCACTATCGGTTTTCAGAGACATATTATATAAATAAAACTACATTTGCAATACTCCTAAATTGAAGAAACCATCCCCTAGCAAGTCATAAGTTAGATATAGAAAGAATATAGCCACTCTGAAATTATTATCTCTAAGACAAATAACAGATTGCACAATGTTTTATTGTGTGCCAAGAACGTTTTCAGTTAACAATTTCACTTGAAAAAATGGATCACATACTTGTAAAATCATACCCAGCATTGACTTCATAAGGCATGTGGCTTTAGAGTGCTTTTTACAATTATTAATTCTATTAGTCAACTAGCAGGCGGGCTAATGCAATTGTCTTAGAAGATGCACGGAAGACACAGAAGACATTTTGAGAGCTGATCTGTATATCTGCAAAACAAAACAAAAAAAAAAGGTTTTCCTTCCTAAATTATGTATTCAAAATATGCTTTTTACTTAAAAACATTGTTATGCCTATTGTACATGCATCTATTAGTGGGCACTATACAAATAGTGGCTGCTGTTCTCTGCTTCTGTTAAGCATGAAATACCATGTCTGCCTTCTCCTTAGGCAGACACGCACACACTTGTACGTACGTACACACAGACACACACACACACAGAAAGCAAGGCAAAAATTATCTCAGCTATGAAGTATACCAAAAAGTCAGTTTAAAATAAGTTTCACATAAGTGTTGAAAACTTACTGGATAAATACTGTAGAAAATAAAATTGCTTTAAAAATCCACAATATATTAACAGGTATTGTGTACTGTAAAGGGACTGGGCTAAAAGCTGTGATAATGGAATACAAATAACTGGTTCAAATCCAGGCTCTGCTCTCAGCAGTTGAAAGTTATCATCTGCTGGCTGCCTAGTGTCCAACTTGCAATGAATTTAGTGGTATTAGTTTAGTTGCTAGTGGGCAACCATCCACATCTCAAAAATGCCATCACAATAACAAGCAAGATTCTTGGCTGTTTAGCAAAGAGGCCAACTGCTCAACAGACACTGGGACTGAACTACCTTTTCATCACTGGAAATGGCGATGTTTCCAAAATAAAAGAAAAAAAATTACTAAGCCTGATGTAAATGAAAAGACGCCTTGAGCTGTGGGAACTCTGGCTATGTCCCAGGCTGCAGAACTCATCTTTGGGCACCATAATCCAGGATTTCGTATCTTATTTTCTTTATGCTGAAATTACCTTTAAACCATGTGCATTTGGTTTATTTTATATGATCACCCTCAACTATTTTAAAGTAGAACTAATAATACTAACAGCTATATATAGTTTCACCCCAAACCAGCCAAGGCTACTCTATTGATTCCTGCATCTGACAGATAGAGATTTTTTCTGTTAAACAGTCACCCATAGTTTATACCTGGAAGCAGAAGGTGGAATCTTCTACTAAAATCAGCTTGTAATTCAGAACAATGAATTACCATAGCGACTACTGCACTCGTATGCGAAAAAGAAAAAGCAAATTCTGATAAGCAATAGTTTCTTATTCGTGGTGAAGACAATAGCTAATTATCTGCTGATCATCAGCTCTCACAATGGGTCACTGTTGCTACTCATTACTTTTACTGAACGTGATGACTTGTCATCAAAGCCTACTGCAATAGTATGGTTGTTGCCTTGTGCTTGCTCTGCAGGTTTAGGTCAGGTCTTAGTCACGTTCTCTTTTTAACAGAACTTAGAAAGAGGTCTGAGTTTTGTGATGTGTTTCTGACTAATACTTGTACAAGTAGATGCACAAGCAGACAAATAGCGAACTGAGTCAAGGGTCTATGAAGACTGTGATGTTATCAATCAATACGCTGCAGCACCAAGAAGTTAAATGAAAATACGCATTTATATTCTACAGGCTCAAGTAGGACCTCTTTGTTAAAGGATAGTAAAATTAATACTTTTACACTCATATATATTACACACCCACACACACATATATAATGCACATACGGCATTTAAACATCAATCATTTTGCCAGAATAATGCAGCAAAAAATCATTAACTCTCAGTGTCTCAGCTTAATATATGTCTAATACTTACCTATCTCACAGGAGTGTTGTGAGGCTTAATTAATTAGTGACTGTAAAGCACTTTGTGATCCTCTAATGAAAGGTGCTACATAGCACAAAGTATTATTAAAATCATTAGGACCACAAAAAAGCCCTGTGGAATTCCAGCCTACACTGTCTGTTGGGGTTGGGAGTGATCTTATTATTAAAAGGAGACCGTCAGGCTAATTTTCATAATTTTTTCAAGATCTTTTTTTCCCCCTTTGCTGTTGTGATAGCATGTTAGTAGCTAGAAATTTAATCTTATCATCTTAATAACATACACTCATGTAGTTTGTTACTGCAGGGCTAGAGAAGAGAACAGGGTTTTTGGCACTCATCTGGCTTTCCCTTTTAAGAAAAAAAAAATTGAGAGACATATTTTGACACCTTCCCACACTCCACCCCACCAGGACAGCTGATCATGTGAGATCGCAGGATGCTCACCGTAGCCGCATGGGAAAATACTGCTGTGGTTTTAATTTCTCTCTCCTTTTCCACAGGAAAAAAAAAAAAAAAAAAAGCAAGACACAAAACAAAACCCAGCTTATTACACATAAATGTGCTACAAAGACTGTCTGCTGTGCTTTATATAAAAAACCCTTCTGTGTTCAAAGTGTCTGCTTATATCCCGCACATGAAGCCCTAAACAATCTGGAGCCCCTACCTTACCATTTTCCGCACTCTCTCTACAACAACAGAGCAGCTGTAAGAAAACAAGCTTTAGACAGAAATCTCTTGTCTTGAGAGCAAATTTCTGGCACTCTCCCTGCACTCAGCACAACCAGAAAGCTCATCAGGACAGCCCCAGGTTCAAAGGCTTGTACCTTTTCTAATTTCAGTGTTTTCAAAATCAGTAATATTCTGTAAATACACTGGTCAGTCTGGATGAAATTGTCCCATGCTGCCTTTGCTTTAAATTATTTAATGTGCTACATGAGATGCAAACTAACCCCAGACTACAGAGGCATAGGACTGGGCAAAGCTCCCGTTTTATTCTCTGTCTGCAGAGAAGGGAGGGGAAGAAAAAAGACTTTTTGTGTAAGGAACTCAAGAATCAGGCCCTAAACCATGGGAGGGCAGAATAAGCTTAATTTCAAGCAACTCCTTCAACAAGACCTCTTCCTCCGCCTTTGCAACAGCTTCAACCACGCTGGGCTCTAAGACAGGGGCTGCCATGGTGTTAAGCAAGATAAACTCATGGCAAAGTACTTATTAAGCTATACATATTTTTCTACAAGCCCTAGAACAGCATGGCCAGTCTTTCCCGCCTGTCATTGTTTGGAGTAGAACACACCTCCTCTTATCAGTTAACATTTGGCAGGATCAAGCATTCAGTCAAAACGTATCTACTTGATATTCTATACCCTGTATGCTCCACTGAAATTATGACAGCTTCATCGATCTAGAAAACGCAAGGATAAAATCATGCATTATAGGTCCTTAGGACCTTATAGATCTTCTAGTCCTATAGCAAAAAAATGCTGTTGTGCTCACCATCTCTCTTCTGCTGGACATTCAGGCCCTTCTTTGTGGCCCCTGATCACCAGATCACCAAGAGCTTCTGGCAATTTTTTCAACAAAGTTTACAATAAAAAGTGCAGGGGAAGAAAGAAAGAAAGAAAGAAAAAACAACAACAACAACAACAACAACAAACATTTTGTTGAAGCTTACTTCAACATATTTAAATTTACTTTCCCAACACTGATAGTTCTCAAATCTCTAAAGGTGCACTTCTGGACATCTTAAATCCTGTTCAGCTACAAAGTGTCGTCACCTTCAAACAACTCTCATCAAATACATCTCTTTATTAATTCACAGCAAATTAATTCAAAACGATCTTTTCTATTACCATATGCTTCAGAGCACAGCACATTATTACTAGTCATCTAGCCACTGGAATAAATCTAACCTTTCTATGGGTTTAAAACAGACACTTGCTCATTTCAGGGAGTTTAGGAGTGGCATTTCAAAACAGATCGTTTGAACTTACTTCCAGGCGCTTGGTTCATTTTAAGCTCACCACCGGGGGGGTTATGATGCAGACACTTTCAGGAGAAAGTGAAGGCAAAAGGTAATCGGTCTAAAGAGGCAACGCAGGGCAGAATATTACAGTATCAGGCAACCAAAGTCTAGAATTGCAAAACCACTTATTTTACAGAGGGTGCCCAAGCACGGCAGTTTGCTGCTCTACATTTAACCAGCCAGATGCAGAGCGCTTGCTCCTACCGGACCTCCGCTGCCATTTATCCATCCTCAACGGGGAGCCTGAGATGGCAAAGATTTGCTTTGCCCTGGCTTTCAGTACAGCATCTAAAAATACTCTATGCACTTGGCAACCTGCTGAACCTTGAAAAACCTCGTGAAACTGGAAAAATTAGTATCAGTGCTGTTTTATGGGTAAATAAAAGGATCTACAGAGAGAGATGCAAAAATCAAGGTGTTCACGGCGACTCGCAGGCGGGTATCTCGGCTAGGGGCTGCACCTGATTTCTCCTGACTTCCATACCCATATCCCTCGCTGTCTTTCGGTAGGAAGCTCCAAGCTGGCACTTGGCAAAAGGCCAAGATACTGTAATTTAATAAGGAACAGAAAGAGCACCTTGCGCAAAAATCTAAACGCTCCAATTTATCATGACAGTTATGGGATAAGCTGACATTTTATTTGTACGTAAATTAGTCTCCAAAACAGCATAAAAAGGCCACACTTTCAAAGAATATTGTGCCTTTGCTTCTCCGCTCCGCATTTATCTAAGCTCAGCTTTGTGTATTAAAAGTAGTTTAATTTTTATGTATTGACGCTGCTTTGCATGCTCCCCAATCTGTTGTTATTGCACTGCAGAGAGAACCCAGCCTGATTTGCTTACTGCAACGAAATAACTGACTTCTGCCAGGACTGACACCTCCTACGAGAGCCTCGCCATCCTCGCCGAGTCTTCTGGTTATTCTATTAATTTGCAGTCGTTACACTTTATAGGATTGCACAGCATTCCCTATTAGATCAGGCCAGAGGTCCATTTAGTCTGGTGTTCTGCCTTGGACAGCGGCCAATACCAGAGCCTTCAAAGAAGGTTCAACTGCCTTTGGACGGACACAGAATCGCCTACCTCTGTGAAAAATAAATCGCTGCTAATCCTCAGCACTTAGACAGTGGCTTACTTTCTAAACAGTAAGAAGGTTTATATCCCTTAATTATCTCTCATGTATGTTCTACAATTTGTTGTTAAATAAGTCTGTACATCCTCACTTCCAGTGAAAGTGTCCGGTATCTGTGTGAACAATAGGATGATTCTGGTATCGGTTATATCTTGTAGCTCTCCATTTATCATCTAAATATAAACTAATAAAAGCAATTTTTTTTCAGCATTTTGAGTTTGATTCTTTTCAGTGGAGCTTCCCTTAAATCTTCCACTAGCAATTAAGATGGACAAAGATCCCCTAGGCTGTTGGTACAGCTATCATATCCCCCCTGTTCATCTTCGCCCATATGCTAAAAACAACACTGTCTCTCCAAACACTTCGAGTAGGTGTGGCGATCTCCTATGTTTCAATTTCTTTTCAGCCCAAGTAAACATTATGTTCTTTTTAATCCAAATGTCCTTTGAAGACAATGGGAGCTTAGGGTTTGCAAATGACTCAGAACTGAATCCCAGTTGAGTGTGCTAGCTGAGGCAAACATGCTGAGATGAAGGGTGAGGAATGAAGGTAACCTCCTGGCTCCCAGGCAAGGGCAACCAGGTATGGCCACAAGTGACTCATTTCTTCTTCTGCACTAAGTATACAAGGGGCTGATCCTAGCCCCCTTGACACTAATGGCCCCACTGACTTTGAGAGAAGCACGACTGAGATGTTCCTTTCTGCTAGGTGAGACCGATGATACAGGAGAAAGACATCCAAGTTCATTTGCCCAAATCTTCAGTCAAAGGGAACCAAAACTTATGTTGGAGAAGGGGAGCAGATGGAACAGAGAAGAAGTATGGTTTTGGCTACTATTCCAGAAAAGTTAAAATAATTTTCTTTCCAAATAGGAGCAGAAAAAAAAAAAAAAAATACAGCTGAAATTTCAGCTGGATCAAAACTACACAATGGGAAGGAGGGAGAAGACTACAGCCTGGACTTGAAACAGCGATGTTAGACTATCACTGAAGAGTGCGTTATTGCAGTACTTTTCCAACCAGACTAGAACCAAGATGAACATGAGTTTGCAAAAATGTCCCTTTTTTTTTTTTTTTTTTTTTTTTTTAAGAAGTAGAAAAAAATTGGCAAGGTTTTCCAGACACAAGTTATATAGGTAAGATAGGGCAACCGAGGGCAACGGGAGTTGAGCCCGTGTACATCAAAGCAGACTTTGGCTTTGGGTACCTATCCAAGCTGAGCCTTCAAAGGTTATGATGTTCTCCTATTGTTTTGCTTGAATCTTGTCTAAACTTGCTCAGGAGAACCCACATTCAGAAGTATGGGAGAAGGGAAAAAGAACACACATTTTCCAAACAGTGATTTCAAAACAAAACAAAAAAATGTAAATCTACATGCTGCAGGGTAATACTGGTAAGCGTGGCTAGCTATTGTTGCCCCATGCTTTTCAATTTCCATATATTAGCATTCATTGCTGACATTATTAAATCCAAAGTTATTTGGATGCTTTGATCAGCAAATTGAATCTTGAGTCTATATATGATGTACCTATATTCACGTAAAGTTTACAAAACTATTATATTTCCCTATTCTAACTCTTCCCTCCACATGCTGTGAGTTTCCGTATATCCCACAGCCATACATTCCAAACACAGACTATTTTATTTAGTAATATATTCAAGAATTTAGATAAAAAGAAAAGCAATGGAAAATGTTTGGCAATCTCTGTATAAACAGTTTCTATACATTTGGGTTGAATCATCCAGTAAACTCTCATCTTGATATGCCTGTGACAGATAAAACTTTGGTCACCGATATGCCCTCTTGACTTGGAGGTCAGAATACCAGGGGATCCATACTGCAAACTATGATAATTTTTATGACTATCAAAAAAATTAACATAGCATTAAATGTAAGCAAGCTAGATTTTGGCACTGAGTTTCCACTCAGCACAAATAACCCCGCTCTCCATTGTGAATGGGGGAGAAACAACAGCAGTGGCAACCACAACAAAAGAGTGGATTGTGTGTTCCCTACACAAAACCGAAAGCTGTGCCTATTCAAGAAATCTTGGCCATTTGTCAGAAATTAGAGAACTGACGTTGGAGCCCAGTATCAGCTCTAGCCAAAGCAGTGGTGAATTACCTTGCCTTTGGAAGCATCCCTGTTAACTAGGAAAGGATCTCTGTTGCAGCACAGATCGTATGGTCTCCACGCTAATTCAGAAACACTGAGCCACTTTCATAAAACAAACGTAAAACACAAAAAGGACCAAAGCAACTGAAAATGGATTCACTGTGAGTGGTACGTCTATTGCTTGCCCCTTTTATCTCTTATTTATGTTTCTTTTTAAGCTGAGGAATGAAGTAAAATGCCGACAGAAAAGCTACTCTTGCAATGCATCCATCATAATGATTTGTTATGAAATTGCTTTAATACAGAGAACCATTTTTCAGATGGCCCTAAGAATCAAACACAGCATTGACTACAGATAATCATTTCTAGTTCACCCACTTCATTTCAGGTAGGAGATGGGCAAGGAGGGCGCAGAATAAGGAGAATCCTCGAGACTCTGCGGCTTTACAGCAGCTTCAGGTCGTGTGTGTTGGCATTCCTTTAAAGCTGGCAAGGGGTGCCAGTTTCAGCCTGTTGACTGCTGGATGAATATATATAGTGCAAATAATGCTGTACTTGAATCAGTTTTTGCCCAACTCCCACATAAATGTTCCATGGGAAAATCTCATAATGCCTGCATAAGTGATTTTATGAATTTAGCTTTCAGCTTTTGATAGAAGATTTCTTTACTCTACTGGCTTTGATTCTTTATTGCGTGGTGTGGTAGTGCCAAAAGCCCTCACATTAGCCTCGACCATACAGACCCATACAGACATCGGAAATTTAATTCAAACCTTGGAAATCTGCCAGGATCATAAAACACACACAAAAAAGATTTCAAAATTGATTTTTTCTGAGAACTAAATATGTAATTTCCACAAACGCAAGGACAACACAGGTTGCAGAATCCATACACTGCAGTGTATAGACAGCCACTAACACTACAGATAGGAGTCAAGTAGGAATCTGCAGCCCACGGAGAACAAACAAAAAGGACAGTTGGTTTTTTTTCCCCATTTAAGATACCTTTTGACATGAGCTGGACACTCACTGTATCATTTTTTCCATCAGTAATACACCTAAACGTTCTCTTAAAAATAGACCTAGAACTTCTCTAAAAAAAGGTAAATAAATGTAGAACCACAGATTACGCCAAGACTTCCACTCTCAGAAATCCCCTATACGCAAGCGAGCCTTACCGCGCTGCTCCTGTCCTCCTCCTCAGAGCTGCCTTCTTGCCACCTCAATTCCCAATCCAGTACCTCACCAGTTTTAAGAAATATCCAGCAACGACGTAGGGCTGATTTGTTGCACTGGGATATATCCCACAAAAAAAAATGGAAAGCTTTTGACGTGTTTTCACTTATAAAGAAAGCAACTTATTAAAGCAACTTCTGGGTTCACTGGCATCTTTGAGTCTAAAAAAAGTCCCAAAATAATTTGCAGAGGCTACAACAGCACCTTCTTTGAAGTAATGTTGCAACTTGTGCAAAGGAATTTGGGATGTACCTGAGATCTGAAGGTGCGGGCTACAAATTAACACAGCCAATTAGGTGGAGAGGCTGAGAGTCCAACACAGATGGGGCAAGATAACCACAACTGAGCAAAAGGACTGCCAAACGTAAGCCAGTTGGCTGAGTGCAGATCGTGTCATCCTGCTCAGCTAGCTGCTGCCCAATCAATAATCTGTTGCTGTCTGCTCTCCCCACGCCAATCAATCTGAGCTAGGGCTGCTTCTAATTTTCCAATCTAGGAATAGCTTCAGAACATCCACAACTGTTATTTAAAACAACCCAAGAGATAAATGTTTCAGCCACACATCAGTGTGCAGATTCTTCCCAAAATGGGACTAGTCAAGAGTAAATAATTACTCCTGCAATGGTCTGATCTGATAAACTGCAAGACACAAGGCAGCAAAAGCGATCTTTGTACCATTAGCAATCAGGAGAGAATCCAGCTTCTAAAATTACTTGATTAACTGGTACAGGACCTGAAAATTGTGATATTTCTGAAGAGAACATTTCACAATAGTTATAGTCAATTTTGGAGAATTAGCATTAGCTATAAGTTTCTATCCCTGGAAATCTGGTACAACTGGATTTATGCTACAAAGATGTCTTGCTTTACAAGAAGGCAGAGATGAAATCAGAGCCAATTACATTTAAGCATCTCTTAAACAATTCTTTTGTTAAGCAGTATGTATTGAAAGAATACATGAGAGGAATTAGAAATGATCTTCATAACTTCTCCGTGGCTTCTCTTCTTGTGAGTAACAAGAACAGCCCAAGATCACGCAGATAAAAATCTTAATGTCATAAGGCATTTGCATAACCATTTGTATGTAGATAACAAGATGAGTGTATATATGCATACATGACCTAAAGTACAGAGACTACAATAAACAAAAGTCACGGATCTGTGAGGTAGCTAATGCTTGGGTCTTCTCCAGCATCAAAATCACCTGGTAAAACCAAGCACGGGATCGAGGCTTTTTTTTTTATTAAAAGAAAAAAAAAAAAAAAAAAAAAAAAAACTTTTACATTATTGAACCCCACGGCATCTTGAGAGAACTTGACCCATTACCAGAAAAAACAATTACTCTTTATGACGCTCAGATCTAAACCTGATCTGATTTCCCATCCTTTGACACGTTCACACTGTTGCAGCTCTGGATCTCCTCTGAACCTGAAGGAAAACATCCAACACCTACGCTTACAACACTGTCTCCATCCGCACGCAGCAGGACCTACCTATTGCTCCCATTTTGCCTGCTCACAAGATGGCATGCTTGTTTCACTTCAACCCGGGGAGTAAGTCCATATGACGCTCGCTCAGAGCATCGGGGATAATTAAAGGCTGGGCACCGGCCTGGTGGTGCTGTCCCGAACAAAGCAACGTGCTCCCGCAGACCGCAGGCACTTGCAGTGCTGCAGGTACGCCGGGGCTGCGGCCAGCACAAGGCGGTGCGTACACAGGGCAGCTGCCTCCAGCTTCCTGAGCTCAAACACTGGAAGCACTGGGGGCTTGAAAACTGCAAATCCCAGAAGTGTGGCTTGTTTAGCTCAAGCTGAACGTTGCCTACCTAGAACGCCACCAGTACTGAGTGCTCTTGTGCAGTATGCTGTAATCTGGGCAGCACACGCACATTTGAGTAATCTCTGAAATTACTGAAATTTGTCATCCCCTTGTGTCTCTCCAACAGCTTGACCTATCAATATCTAATGTCTCATTGTGTTTTGATTTCAGTCATGACTGTAAAGCATTGGAAATACAGAAGAATGAAACATAAGATTTGGAGAAAAAAAAATCAGGACGCATTATAGAAAAAAACTGGCTTCAGAAACTTCCTGAAAGTATTAAAATCAGCAACAGAAACATACATCAGATTTTCATATGAAACTCTGAGAAACAGAAAGTCTAGTGGAATGAAGATTACATGTTGCAGACCCAGCAGTTCACTTGTCCTGAGAATTGGACAGGTGGAGTTAAGACTTCTTTGGATTTAAAGAAATTCAATTTTGTTCTCTTTTTCTTCCCTTTAAAGATAGGCATGGGGAGTAGAAACAACAGGGACGCTGTTGCACATGTTGATTTTACTCACAGTCACTCTAAAAAGTTTGACAATACAAAAAGGATATTACCTGTGATTTCAGCTATAGCAAGCGTATGCGAAGTCTAGTTTTGCTC
Source organism: Oxyura jamaicensis (assembly GCF_011077185.1). NCBI lineage: Eukaryota > Metazoa > Chordata > Aves > Anseriformes > Anatidae > Oxyura > Oxyura jamaicensis. The sequence goes on from NC_048894.1 coordinate 143,538,545, forward strand.
ACGTACATTTAGCTGCACATGCCGATAAAAATCTTCATGTCATAAAGCATTAACCTGTGTCCTTTACACCAGCCGCTAATCAGTTCCTGCAAACCTCTACATTCTGTCCTGAATTGGCAGCCCTATGAGTCAATTTGGTCCTTGAACAGGATGAAAAGGAAGGCACGTCTTTGGCTGGCCTGGAGCTGGCACGTGGCCATCACTGAGATTCAAGAAGTGAAGAAATGTTGATGGTCTAGGCATCAAGATGAGACCATTGTGCAAGCCCACGCCACCAAAGCAATGCTGCGCAATCTGGAAACAGGGAACCCACAAAGAAGCAGCAGACAGGGATTTCTTTTTACTGTTGGATGAACTGCTTCCTGTACTTATGAACATAAAGGGGTGAAAGTGAGAAAATTATTAAAATGTACTGATGGAAACTGAATTCTCAAAGGCATATTCCGAAGATTAATCAACAGCATCTATGAGAACATGACAACGCAGCAACACCATGCTCCTGGAGCGGACAGCCCGGCATTTATTACCTTTGCTCCACAAGAAAAGTCTAGTATCGGCTCGTGGGTGCCTCCAAACTGTAGGACACAGGGACCTTTTGCAGTTAACAAGGTCCTCACTGCAGGTGAGCAAATTGGCTTTGGCACCATTCTCCTACACGCTTTGGCCTCCATTGGTAAAAACCCAAGCGAACAGGCAGGAGGGAAGCACAGTGCATGCGTCCAGCAGAGCAGGACTGCGGCGCCTGGCCTGCAAGAGAGACAACAACTGCTCCTTGCTGCCTTTTGCTTCCTATCAGCAATATAAAGAGAGGCTTTCTGCTCTGGTTTATAAAGCCATTTTTCATTATTATTTCACCTTTTTTTTTTCCTTTTGGTTAAATAAAACAGCAAATTATTAAGAGAGGAAGGGCAGTCCTAGTTGGACAGGCAGCCAACGGCTGGGAAATGTCTCTTACCATCATCTCCCTTCAATCCTCAGCAAAGCAGCATCATTCGCTAACAGCTCCAAGTCCAAAACAGCCACATCGTGGCTGTTTATGCTGTTTTTCTTAAACTCATCAAGAAGTGAGCCTGGTCTAGAGGCCAAATGACAAGGCAAGAGACTGAAACTCGACTACTTTATTCTCGTGTCACTTCTTTCCACTTGAACTAGCCCATCGGGGTCTAAAGCCTCATTTCAAACAGCTGCATCCCGGATGATCTAACAAGAGAAATGCTCAAGTGAGTTTATACAGACAGTACTAAGGAAACTGGATGATGACAAAGTTCTGTGGTATCTTCCATCAAGAGAAGCACTGAGATACCATACAGAAAACTTTTTAAACTTGTATCATGAATTGGGATGAAAAATGAGTGCATGCTCTGGAATAAGAATCACTGGGACTTCACTAAATGACCTAAGAATGAAAAAGAATACTGTAGTAGTCAATCACAATTACAAACCAATCAAAATCACACTTGAAAAACATTATAATGTGCCAAGCAAATGTTTTATCAGGAACAGGTAAATCATTGCATGTGTCACAGATGACACTGCATTAAGAGAACTATTTATAATGTTCAGAAAAAGATTAGTTTTAACTGAGATTAATGAAGATATGGAAGACGGGACTCTTTATGAGTATCTGAACTGAAGCGCATTTAGACCAGCAACACAATTGCTACCAGCAGGTAAATATTAGGGAGGGAAAAGCTTTGGATCATGTTGGCATAAGAACAAATAGACTAGCCATGATTAACTTGGGGCTGAAAATGAGAAGGAAGGGTTTTAACTGACAAAGCAGTGAGGCTATGAAACATCCTTCCACCAGACGCAGTCAAGGAAAAAAAAAAAAAAAAAAAAAAAAACTAATTTTAGGATGAAGGTGGGTCACTTTATGAAAGGGATTACATAGTGCGGTTGATGTTCAAAGAGCTACCCACTGCTCAAAATTTCCACACAACTTCAGGACAACATACACAAATCCACTTTTTCGCAGTATGCACAGCTTTACCACTCTTCCTTAAAAAAAAAAGCAAATGCCAAGGGCACTGTTTTCTCAAAAGCAGATGGGGAAAAGGCAATTCTTTTTCTCCATCTTTTTTTTTAAATATATTTATTTTCACAGTGACTTTCTGCATTTCCTTTAAAGTAAACACTCTTACAATGACAGTATCTCCCACCTCCAGAGAAAACCCATGATAATAAAATGTCTGCTACATATTCAAAATATATCTATATATATATAATACAAATATATGCTAGTTACTTGGGCGGAAGGAATTAACTGTAACATTACCAGTTGAAAGCTTCTCAAAAAGAAGCTACTTCCTTACTTACTATCTGACTGCCTTATCAGCCATTATGTGTGTGACTGTGCCACACTCCAGAAAGGCATCGAACATTTTTTTTTAATTTCCAAGGCAGTTTAGTCATTAGAAAGGGGATTCTTGAGCCCTCTCCATAGGTTCACGAAAGACATACCACAAACCGTAATAACCCAGGGTTCCCCACTCTGCTCTGACGGCAGAATCCACCTACAGCTACATTTAACAGCAGGGAGGAAAAAAAAAAAAGTTATTTTCAGTAAATTGTGTACAGAGTGTGAGTGGGACAGAGATCTACAGATACGATACATCTGGAGAGAGTACGGGCAGTTTCAGACTACACCCTCATTCCAAAACCACAAAAAGCCAGGATTGTTGGTCACTAAAAAAAGATTTATTTTTTTTTTCTGTTTCGGTAAAACAAAACACTTGTTAAAATTCTGAATGCCAGTTTTCTACTGAAATTAATATATTTGGATGAAACCAAATAGATGAAAGCTGATGTCTGCTGGTTTTCCTACTAAAGGAAGCTTTTTCTCCAATTTCTCTGCCCATCACCCTGCTCGTTTTTGAGCAATCCCATCTTTCTAGATAGTTGTAACACCTCTATTTTCACATAATTCACCATACAAAAACAAAGATGGAAACAGATGGCTAAGCAGAGAAGCCGTCTGTGGTCAAGCTGACCAACACAATCCTTACAGTTCTTAAAAAGCTTTATATGGCCATTTGGGCCTGACCAAACTTCACACATTATTTTGGTTTAGCTTTGCAAACACCATGCCATTTGCTGTAAGAGTCTTTTTTTTCCACAATGGCACACCATACCAGTATCACTTTTTTTCCTGCTACAGTGAAACCCATTTAAATGTGTATTTATGATCCATACTGTCTGCTATAACCAGTGCTTTTCGGTAAGCCACGATTTGGCAGGCCTTTCTGGATCTCATTTCTGCCCAACATATCACATGAAGCTTTTTTTTTCCTTTGATAACATGCAGGACTTTGGATTCTAGAAGACTTGGATGACAGAAGCTGCCTTCTCTGGAGAATGTTCTCCAGCACATTTTCAGCCCAGCTCCAGCCCTTCGTCTGCCTTCATAAATCCTGCAACTCCCTGTCGGGGCTGGAATTGGATTTGGGCGCACGGTGTGGATTAGCGTGAGTCCCACAGAAATCACGAAGGGTCACACACCTGAAAAAACCCACAGCAGAGCCCATATCTGACCACAGCCCACAAACACCATGCAGTTCACCGTGCTGCAGTTCCTCAGCTGGAGGTTTCTCTACCCAAACATGAGAATACTTCCACTTGAGCAATGAGCCCTTCTCATAAGATCAGAAGGAGAAAGCCAGTTGGAGAGGTGACTGTCAGAAACGGTGTGCATGAATGAAAGTAAGCTGTACATAAAGGAAGGAGTGGTTAAAAAGACTAAACAAAAACAAAACAAAAAAATCATCAGAAAACAATCTCTATCTCCCAGGAAATGGAAGCGCTGTTTTCAGAAAAGTAAAATCATTATTGCAAGCAAACTGATTCATTAAATAACATGCAGGGAGGATTACAATGGCTTCCTTGTCATTAAAATGCTTTGAAACTATACTTCTAAAAGATATGCTAATGATATTCAGCTTTTGTATTACACAGCAGAAGCTACACTCCGGGTGGAATTTGAAACACCATGTTACACAGGAGTTCAGACTAGAAAGGCAGTTATTAGCTCGTATGGACTATAAACATCTTTAAAATGCACAGAAGAACTGTCCATCCCTTACAGAAACCAGAGGTAAAGGTGCTGAACCAGCCCACTCCAAGCGCTGCCTTCCCCTTCCACCAGGAAACCTCACCCTACAAGGATACAACGAGCATCACCATCACAAGTTAGGTACCAGTTTACGCCTACCTTTTCACCTAGTACTTTCAGGAGGTTATTTCAAAGAAATTAAGTCCTGGTATATTTTGACCGATTTACCTAAGTCCTTGATAAAAATTGCAAAACACAGGCTCCAAAACACAGCGCAACTGCCCCAAGTGAATTTCCAGGTGATGCATCAGCTTCACTGTCACAGTAACTAACTTGGTGCATTTTCTGGGTTGGTTCTCTATGTAAGCTGACAGGAAAAGTCACTCTATCAAATAGAGACGTAATACTATTTTTATTGCTTATCTCTTTTGCCCTGGGTTACATCAGTAAGTCATCTCCCTCTGTCAACTTGACAAGCTTCTTCTTGGTGCTGACCTTAAAAGAACACAGCTGTGACAACTCAACTCTTCTTTTCTTCTTTTAATAGTTCTCAGCTGAACACTTGTTCTCAGTAGTCCGGGGTCTTCATTTGGTACTGTTTTACCCCAGGGCCTGTTCACACTGAGCATAAAGTTTTGGTAATCCCCCCAGTAGTATCTCATAAGCCTCTACTGCAACAGGCACTGGGGAAGTGAGAGGTGGATTTTATTCAGGCAAAGCCATGATTAATTATAAGAGGTCTTCTAGATTTGGTGTTATTTTCTTAATGCTCTCTAATTAATGAATGTGTTCATCTCAAAACACACATCCTTATTTCCATAGTCTTTGCTCAAGATATTAAGAACTCCAGGCTGGACTCATTCCCCCTGGCATTTTCACTCATTACAGAAATCATTTTGGCTGACTCTCTGCAGGTCCCAGAATTTGAAGACCAGGATCAAAAACCTGCTCGGGGTTTCAAAATAAGGAAGGAAGAAGATACTATCAACTTGTCTTAATATAATAGCCCAGCTAGGGAATATTTGGAAAATACAAAAACATTTATGTAATCTGGAAATATCACTTAGTTTTTCTGCCGCACAACCTCTAATAAACGCAGCACATTGATGATTTAATGAAATAATATGATTTTGTGCCAAATCCCTCAAAAAGCAAAGAGGAATAGGTATGTGATATATTTTAAATTCATTGCATTTTTGCAATGGTTATTTACACGGGCATAGACTTTAATCATAGCAATTTACAAATCATCAGTTTTAGTCATGATTTAAATTGGCACGCCAAAAACTTCAACATACGCTAAACAATGAGGTTAAAAGAGATTATTTATGTTTTCACTGTGTTTCTGAAAAGTGACGACCCAGTCGTTAATAATTACAAGATATCAGCTATAACTAAATGCAGTTGTGTAACCAAAGGAAGGAGTCTTCCTTCGGATGGTAACTTGTACACGTTGAACATATATGCTCCTTATTACGCAGTTTGTGTTTACAAATGTTTTTATGTTGATACGTATTATAAATTTCATTCCATGTTTTGTATTTGCTAGATAATAAGTATTTTTTAGGACTTATGAAAGCTGGATTTAAATTAAAATTCATTAAAAACCTCTTTAAAGTATTGCTCATCAGTTCAATGATGCCCGAGGTATGCAAGTAAAAAAAAATGTTTACAAACCTGTTTTGCATTTAAAACTAATTTGAACGAAGAATTACATGTGTGATTTGTTCACTGTACAATTGTTCATCCAATTGTTTGGGTTTATCACATACTTTAGAAGTAAGATTTCATCATCTCATGCTTTATTTTCACCCACAGAGTGGGAAAGGCAAGTAAGTTTTTCTTTGTCTTTTTCTTTTCTTTTTATTTTCCTTTTTCTTTTTTTCCAGTTCCAGTTTCGAAAATGAGCGCCACGGAGCCGAATGTAAAATGAAGAAAACAGTGTCCCTGCACCAGCAGAGGAAGCCTCTGGCAAAAACCAGTTTAATCACTTCCACAAGCTGGTTGCAGGTGTTAGCTAGCCATTTCCACCAGGATTGTGGTGTGACTTTACTTAAAACTTTGGCAGCAAATAGGTAAATAAACACAATCAAACAGTACATCAAGCTGTGTAGACTTAAACCTTGGCACATATCAAAATCTTTAAGTCTTATTTTTGAAAAGTAAATATTTTAAAGTATTTTTAAATACAGGTTTATCTCTATTAGAAAGGAATTTCTGGTTGGTTGTTGTTGTTTTTTTTTTTTTTTTTTTTTTTTTTTCTTAAGCATTAATTATTATATACCTTTGTTATTCACATTAGACCATTTAGGAGTCCAGTGACTGTTTTAATATATACTGCTGTAGTCTCATATAACGTCTTTTGGGATAGAAAATATGCTTTAATATGCTATACATTAAAAATCAAACCACATACATGATGCTACCAGTTTCGCTATGCTCCTGCAAGTATCTGCAACATCAGACTATTATGCATGATGATCACAGAAGAGAAAAACCTAACTGGCAGAAGTCTCAATGGGCTTAAACCAGAACAAAAAAGTGTACTTAATTTATGAGCTGCAAGTCTGTCTGCAGTTTGGCACATACAGCACATCACACCATGTAATTTTATAAAAATCAAATAACTTTGCAAATCACTGCAAATATTTCCTTTCTCATTGGTTTTAATCATGTTTGAAAGGCAAGAAAAAAAATTACAGGATGAAATGAAAGCAAAATGAAATGATCTAGGACCATAATTCTCTTGAACGAACCTTCCTAAATTTTTGGATCACGGACCACTGTCAAACTTCAAACATAACAGGGAACCACTACGCAGCCTTCACATCAAACTTTTTAATTAAAACCCCTAAGTGGATGATATGATATTGCAGATCTGTATCATACCGTGATTATATGTGTCTGCAGACCACGATTTGGAAACAAATAAATTAAAGGATTAATTCTCCAAAAGGAAGGCTCATCTCTGGGCTTCTTGGAATACCTATTCTATATAGCGAGATACTACAAACTATCTTTTAATTCAAATATATCAGGACCTCCTTTCTGTGAGTTTTTAACAGAACAAGTGAGGACTACCAGTTTGAGGCGGCATTTGTTTCATGAGGCACTGCTCCTCACAGATGATCCCGCATAATGAAATACTGGATTTTATCCCGAAATCTCCCTGTGTGGATTTTTGTTTTTTCTTCCCCAAGCAAACTGAGCAGCCTCACAGCCTCTCTATTACAATAAAGTACCCATAAGGTGAGGTCAGAAGAAGTGGTTTTCAACCCAGAGTGCCAGGGGAGGAGGGGGCGGCCGCCGCTTTCCGCACGGCTTCCTGCGATAAGGCGCTGGGTACTTCATGGGTACACCGGCCCCATGGGCCCGAGAGCGAGTTGAGACAGGGAACGGGGGAAAAAAATAAATAAATAGAAATAACCGAGTCTCCTCGCCCCCCCGGGCCGCGCCCCGCGCACAGAGCCGTGTGAGGAGCCGGGCTCAGCCGGGGGGGCGGGGGGAAGGGTTAGCTTGAAGGGCGAACCCGGAAAATTTTCCCTCTTTCTGCAGCCTGGCAGCCCCCTCTGGGGATTGGGAAGTCTTTAAGGGGCTTTCTGGAGGCTTGTAAATGAGGCCGGCAGCGCGGGCAAGAAGGCCGGCACGGCCCCGTACCGCGCGGTAACTTCCCCTCACGAGCACAGCGCAGCACGAGTTTGCTGATCGCAGCTTTTCCGCTGTACCCGAGCCAAGTGCCGGCAATTACCTACACTTATGTAGACTTTTATAAGAGATAACAGTTATCTCTATTGAAAAGGCACGAGCCGAGAGTGTTTTCCTTTTTTCCCCCCTCTCTCTCCGTTTTCCCCGCACCAAAGCTACTACCAAGCCCGGTCAGGGCACCGACTCCCCCGAGCAGCGAGGAGGAGCGCGGCCACTGCCTGGAGGAGGAAGGCTCGGGACCGACCGAAGCCCCTCACCCCGCTCCTGCCAGGCGTGCCCAGTGCCGGGGCAGGCCCTCAGCCAAAACCCCAGCCCCGACGGGGAGCCCTGAAGGGGGCCGGGGCCGGGCCGGGCCGGGCCGGGCGGGCAGCGGCCGGGTGCTGCGGGACCGCCGGGTGCCCGCGGCGAGTGCGGGGCCGGACCGGGAGCTGCTGCTCGGGGCGGCCCCGGAGCCCTCGGATCCCGTCAGGACGAGCCGTGCCCGGGCCCTGCCGCCCCCTCCAGCCCCGGCCCCACAGCCAAGAGAAAGGCAAGGAGCGAGCTGCGCGTTTTGCCATGCAAATGAGCTGCGCGCCCTCGGGCGCTTAGCAAATTGCCAGCGCGCTGGGGATGCCCCCTCGCTCTTTTCGCTTTGTTGCCACATGCGCTGGGAGCTGATGGGGTGGTTGCGTGGCTCTTCCCGGCTCGGCTGGAGGATGCGGGATAGGCGCTGGTGGGGAGCACCCTTGTGTGCAGCCCGCCCTGTGGCACCGAGGCACTTCTGCAGCTCCGCCTGGGGAGCAGGACCCGGAGCCAGCAGCTCCCGGGAAAAGGAGGGCATGGTGGCATGCATGGGGCCACCACCACCCATCCCCGCACTCACTCCTGAACCAAAACTGACTGTCCTCGCACGTCTGTGGGGCAGGAGCTCTGCGGAGGTCCACCTGCGTTTATAAAACAAGGGGCATCGCGCATGCTGCGTAAACACTACGTGACAGCAAATGACAGAGGGCTTCTTTGTCTCGGTATGAACTCACGCGTGTTTAAAGCAGACATTAAAAACATGATTCACCGCAATAAAAGCATCGCAAACAACTATTTAAAGTAATCCAAAATGCAACATTTGGGGGTGGGGAGGCAAGCATACAGTCCAGCTACCCTTCCCCACCTCCCCCAACAAGACACAAAGTCCAGTAACAGCAACTACTGCATTTATACTTTATCCAGAAGCACAGCAGGGTTTTTAACAAGTTCAGGTCTCGCTTTCAGTTTCGCTCACCACTGAACGAGTCAGCATTGAGGACTGCGTTAAAGAGGTGTGGGGCATTATTTAGGAGTTACAGAAAGTAGACCAGCATGTTAAAGACAGAAGGAAAAAAAAAAAAAAAAAAAAAAAAAAAGTGCCATAAGCAGGAGAATGGTGGCTAAAACAGAAGATATGAACCTAATACACTGCTAAATAAATTTTTTCCTCCCCAAACACACGTACATACATCATAACAGGAGCTGTGAATACTTACTAAAGTTATGCAGAGAAATAAATGGGTATCTGTTGCATGACTTACAAAGCCAGCGGAAAAAGGAGCAACTTTTTCATGGTAGCCTCGGATCATATAGGCTGCATTTGCCCCATTCACATCCTCCTCCTTTCACTGCACTTCAGGATTCAATGTGAAGAAGACAGCCTTAGCATATTCATCTTAGAAATCCAAAACATTGCAGAGACCACACTGCAGCAACAGATGAATCTGCTTCTCATGCATTGACGTACCTCCTCAACGTCTGAAGGAAATTCAAGCTCCAGTCAACCCACAAGAGACATGTTGCCTGACTGTACCTTGATGGTATTGTTTATGAAGAAGATGATTTACACACTTGTAATGATTTAAGCAGCTACTTTGCATACATTACAGAGAGAACCTGGAACATGTGACCTGCTTCACAGGGCAGGATTATACCTCTGTTCTTGTTGTGTCATGTGCAACCACATTATTTTGTAGTTAAAGCCCAAGCGAGCACTCTGGTATTCCACTGCCCTTGCCATGCATGCAGCGCGAGAGTTTCGGCATGCCTCTGAAACCAAAGCTTAGCCTCCCGACTTCTAAAGATAGACAGCTAAATAAATGATATAATTGTCAAAGGGGCTCAGTCAAACCTACCACATGGCTCTGCCCACTCTGGATTATGACGCTGGCTGGCAGTCTTTTTAGGACAGGAAATCTTTCATGGTGTTAATAAATTGGTAACAATGATCATATTCTTAGCAGCCACTCCAATACAAACTTTCATTAGCACTTACACAGCCTTCTGCAAATCACTGAGAATGTATGCAAGATCATCATCAGTTCAGGGTAAACAACAAAAGCTTTAAATCCTTTTTTTTCCTGATGTTGTTTTGACAAAAAAAAAAAAAAAGTCAAAAAGCTTTTCAGAAAAAACTCTGAACATTGAAAGAGCAGTTGGGCTCCTAGTCTGTCAGTGCTCCTTCATAATTTTGAGCTGTTTTTATTGATCTATACAGTTCTTATGCACAACTTCATTACTGCTTTGATAATTACAAGATAATTAACTACAAGACAGAGCATGTATCATGCTGGGGAATCATTTAGTGGGTGAACTGTTGTGCTGAAAAGTGGAATTCTTTGTCACTCACAGAGTGGTGAAACATCAGTAATGAACACAACAGGCGCTATTTTGGGGGGCAGTCCAGTGGCCCAGCAGCATCACAAAGGGCAGTATCAAAACGTAAGGTTCAGAACTAAATGAAGGGCCTCCAGGCTCAGCAACACATAAACCAATAGCATTTTCACACGCTGCTTTCCCTAAACTTCAGAGCAACACAGGCGCAAGCATAGCACTTGCCATATAATATGCAGGAAAAAAAGTCAGGGTCTGAAAAATCTGAATTTAAGAAAAGAGAGTAAAACTGGTGGGTGGAGGGGAGGTGTCTCAGCAGCACAGGAGTGGGGACACCCACGCTCTGTTCACAGCCTCGCCACTGGCTCATGGTGACACTGCAGAAGTTATTGAGATTCCGCGTGCCTTGGCTCACCCATCAGTACAATGGGTGCAATGCTTCATCCTGTCCGTAAGAGGCAATTAATGTTTGTAGAATACTCTGGGAACCTTGATTAAAATGCACTGCAGCTTTGTGATAAGTATTTCCTCTGCAAGAGCGAGCGAGCTGGGTTTCGATGGTGGGCAGTACTGCCTGATCTCTGGAAAAGCAAAATAATCATTCTGAAAGAGAAGTATGTGCTTGACCTATGCACACCTGTAGGTGGATCCCTCCTGGAATTTCTTTTTTCTTCTTTTCAGTTACTGGGTGTATATTGCGAAGAGAGGAGCAGTAAAAATGGGTAATTAAAAAGCTTTTGAAAAGCCCTGGTGTTTTCACCAGAGGATCACAGTGGGCCGTCTTCAAGAACTCTGATGCAGAACTATATGTAATTAAAAAAAATAATTATTTGTAATGCTCCCCAAACCCTGTTTTCATTAAGAGAGAAAAAAAGATCACTTTAAATATGAATGCTTTATGAATAAAGAAGATTTTTTTTTAAATTGATGAGCATTCATTTTCCCATAGAGTCGCATAAAGTCTGAGTAGTTCACGTAAAACATAATTATCAACATTTTAAACCACATTTTCCCCTTGAAAATAAATAAATAAATAAGCATGCCAAAATCTTTTTTGTTCATTAAGAGCCAGATCCAGCAGAAAACATCTGCAGACTTCTAGACCAAGCAAGCCCTGGAAGGCCATGGGTACTGGCTGCACCTCGTGCCAACCCCAAAAATTTGGCTGGTTCAGAAAGATTTAAACAAAACAAAAAAAGCCCTGCAGCTTTACATGTCTGGGAATTGTGGAACTGCGTTAGGTTTATGAATAAAGAATAGGGGTGAGAAAAAAAAAAAAAAAAAAAAAGAGGGAGAAAAGAAAACTTCTTTTAAAAAGGAGATCCCTGTCTCTCCTGTCCTCCTGGTGCTAGGTGGTGGCTCCGCTCCCTCCCTGGGGACCCCACAGAGCTGGCACGGGCGGCCCAAAATGGGAGGTTCACCCACCCTACTGGGGTGAGGGGCTTGAGAGGGGCTCCAAATCCATCCCCATCCCCTTCTGGGGATCCAAGAACTGCCCGGGCATCCAGCTCCGGGCCCCTCGCACCACCACAGAAGGCCAGGCGCTGCTCCCAGCCACCGCTGTGGAGGTGCCAGGGCCCGGCTGCCCGTCCCGCAGCCAGAGGCCTCCCCCGCCGCTTGGAGGGCCCGGGCCCCGAACGCGGCCGTGGGTTTCCACCACACGCTTGAACGGGCTCCAAGTGGCAGCGCAGAAAAAGAGGCTCGGCGAGCGCGGGCACTCAGCAGCGCATATTTAGATTTTGGGCTACCCTGTGTGTGTGTATATGCAAACACAAGGGGAGAATTTACAGCCTCAGCGTGGATGCCTGCTGAAATAAAGAGTTTGGGAAGCACGAATAGGTCGAGGGCCCTGTTACTGTGGCAGGATTAAAGGACCTGTTCGTGGAGTTGCCAGGTTTTAAGACTTTTGACAGGAACAATGGGTTATTCTGACGAGCCTTTGACTCTGCTCCCCTTTGGGAAAGCCAAGAAACCTCATGTTGATTTAAGTCCTATCTTGTCGTCCTCCCCGCTCAGAGGATCAGCCTGGATTTTCAATCAACAGCCAGCTCACCTCGTGTGGCTAGCTGTGCGTGGGGAGAAGGACCAGGCTTGTTTTAAAAAGACCGGCTAACAGTACACCGATGTGATCTGCACCAATGCCATCCCCAAATCCTGGTTTTGCAGCATTTACTGTACGGACACCTACTAGAGGGAAACAACAGCTGCAGTATGCTGCCTGGGTTAGGAAGATGCAATACAGGCGAAGAACCGTACTGAGGAGTGAGTGCACAGAGGGGCTCTGTGCAATGTCCACGTCACTGCAGGCACTTTGCAGGTGTGTATTTGCAATGCTATTTATACAGTGCCGAAAGCAGACGACATAAATAGGCAGCGTACCCTATGTCTCGGGAACAGCGTTTCCCTATGTCTTTAGTGCTGCCTTCAACATTGGGGACCCCAAGACAAGCAGTCTCACTGGAGCCTCTCCCATCCAACACGCAGACTTCCTTACGTACACAGACTCTCCAAATGCAATTAGACATTTTTTAAATTATAAAAAATTCTTGAAGTGAAACCTTTGTTTACGCGTTGAAATGAGCCAGCTGACATGAAAAAAAAAAAAAAAAAAAGCAAATTGAGAAGCCAAGAGACTTGTATTTAAAATGCGGAATAGGTTGGATATCTTAAATAAAATTAATCTGAACACACACTAAAGTAAATCATGTATTCTAACAATGCTAGATACAAATAATCATCATGTTTATCATTACAGCCTTATATACCTGTTGGATTACTACATTCAAAGCCTTAAAAAATGTACCAGTGTCTTTGAATTGAAGTGCATTCTCCTTATGCTAAATCTGTGAAGGTACTCTTGTGGGAAACACCGCATTCTACATAATTTTTTATTAAAAAAAAAGCTTACACAGCTTCAGCAAAAAAAGAAAAAGAAAAAAAATGGCAAAAATCCCAACTTTGTCCATTCATCCTTTGATTCTGTCTTTGCCCTAACAAAATTCTGTGAAAATGCTGCCAGAAATAAAGTTAATCTTTCCAAGGATTTTTTTATCTTTCTTTAAAACCAGGGAGTAAGTAGCCTGCAGTTCTATCAACCCTGATGCAAAGCATGCTAAGAAGGTGAGATCTTTGTCATTTTTTGCCCATCTGTAACATTATGAAAAAAAAAAAAGGAAGAAAAAAAAATCCCTTGAAACTCCAAATTCTGCCTAAGTACCCGGTTTCTGTTGCACAAACCCAGGTAACAGCAATAGTAACAGCTGTAAACACATAATTAAGGATCCAGTATTTTCTACACAAATAAAAAAATGCTTTAAAATGCATCTGCCTATTCCATAGCATGGTTCTGAAATCCATAAATAACTAAATCTGTAAGGAAATTCACCATCTACTAGAAGAATGACTGCTAAGATAGCTCAAGAAAGTAAAAGCTAAAGAGCTCGTTGCTAGTAGTTAACGTGATAACCAGGCTCCAAAGACAGAAAGAACAAAATATCTCCCTTTCATTAAAAGGAAAAAAAATCTTTAAAAAGTACACAATTAGTTAGCTTTGCAGTGATTAATTCAACAACTGCAAAGCCAAAAACAACTTCAGGCACTTAACCATGAAACTGTCAGTTCTCTTTGCTTGACGATAAAGCATCCAAAAAGTAAACATTAACTTCTGTGTTTTTTCTACATGCGTATTCCATCATGAAAAATGATAAGCAACGAATCACTAAGCGAGCTCTGCAGAGGCTTTTTATACCTTATTCCGCCTAACACAGAGGTGAGATGTGCCCCAAATCCCTTCCTTTTCCTCACTGTCAGCTCTAATTAAGACCCACTCATACTGTTCACTAAAACTTGACAGAACAAACTGAATATAGTCTTTTCCCCAGGAAGCAAACTGCTCATCACAGCAAGTCAGCTTTGAGGAGGAGGGGACCCCAATACTAAGCATGTACCTTCCCTATCAAGGAAAAAGAAAGCAGCAGCAACAGACCAACTCCCAAGGAAGCGAATGGAAGCTCTGCCCAAGCAAGGAATGCACAAGCATGGGCTGCATCACTTCTGCAGAAAGCACACTTCCAAATAAACTGCAAAATTGAATAAATATCGAACAAATTGAAATAGGGCATGAAGCTGCAGATGTTGAATTAAAAGGACAGATCAACATGTTTATCTGACCTGTGACTATTTAACTCAAGCGCATTCTTCTTTCAAACAAGATGCCTATAAGCAGCCTTTTGATGGCTGCTCATAATCAAATGCGTCACTCATAAAATTACAGCATTTGGGTAGGGTACCAGGCAACCGAAAATGGCTTTTGCTACAAGTATGTCACAAGCAAACCTTTTAGTCACCTCAGAATTGCACTCGACCTCACTTCATTCCTGTGCACTGGCTGCGTGTGGGCTGCTCCACCAGCACACAACTGCTGTAATCGTCTTGGCAGTAAACAACAATCAGCAAATGCTATTTACTGGGCAGATACATGCCCCGGGTATTCCTTCAGCTTCCGTGTCCCCCATCTCTCCCTTCCAGTCTCAACCCTCTCTCTCCAGGAAATTTGAGGCGAGGGGTTTGAAATAAATAAATACAGGTAGTGAAATAGTGAAATCCTTTAGCTGGCAAGGTTTTCCTCTCTGAATGGACAAATTCTTAACTCCAAGCTGCTCTAGACACTGAAGGATTAGATCCTAACCAGGGAAAACACAGGAAAATGGTAATAAATATCTCATGGTAATCCACGGGAACTTTGGTCCCAATGTGATTTTTCTGTAGTATCCTACAACAAATGGCATTACAACATCCATAATCTCAGCTCATATATCAGAGTGCTCTCTCTGCTCTCCTTGCCCTTCCCTCTTTCATCTAGTGCATTTTCTAAGAAAGCGTTGAAGCACTTTTCTGCAACAGTTTCAGCCCCATTTCTGAGCGAAAGCAGCACAGTAGCATGGTGCAAACTGCCACGGCCAGTGTGGCGCTGCACGCAGCTACAGCTGGCGAGCCTGGGGTTTATGGCAGCCTTACTCTGGTAAGGTTTCATCTGAAATTCCTTCTGACAAGACAAAGGAAGTCACCATTTGCTGGAGAGAAAAAATAAATAAATTACATTCATATGCAGTAATAGCACTTTGTGTCATGATGGATTTTACAATATCCTAGTTCTCTTTCTATTCAGACGTGTATTTTAGGTAATAAATTCTGAAAACTCACGAAGGTAAAGCTTGCTTAGCCATGAGTCTCCTTTAACCCAGTAAAATAAATTCCACAGCTGCCTTCTCCTTTCTCCTGTGACTATTTTTTACGCTCCTTCCCATTGACAACTAGCCACTGTCACACTGCACTGCTCAAACAAAAATCTTTTAAAATGCCAGCTTTTCAGATTCTTATTTTTGACCCATCCAGTTAAAATACTTCTCACCATAAAGTTCGGCACCAGTAATGGACCATCTTTGTTAGTACAGATTTTCCTATGCACAAATCAAAATTGAGAAATGCCTGAAGAAAAAAAAAAAGGCAGGCAAACCCATTTTAAATGTTCCTTAGATAATGCACTACCACAGCAAATCTCTAAGGAAAGTTAATCTGGGACTGCCATGAACACCAAATAAATTTGCACCACTGGGATATTTAAGGTCCAATAAATCTTGCTTTCCAATGCTTTTAAAACTCCAGAAAACTGTATTCAGCTCTAGACTCCGTATGTTGTAACAAAACTGTCCACCTAAAAGCTACCGACTCAGACCTGCCATCTGTGAGAAATATTTTCAGAACATACTCATGTTTGCTGAACTACCAAATTATGAAAACCTTCATTAAGAAAAAAACAAACCACAAACACACATATATACATACAGAAAAACCAACCGAACAACTTACTCTCTTTTTCTGTTTGCATGATAATCTCAAGAAAGTTGGTTAAAAATGCCCCTATTTCCAATTCAAATTCTTAATAATTTACTCGAACTATCTCATGTTGCAGTCAACAACACAAAACCAACAACTAATTGCGAAAAAGAAAAGAGGGAGCAATAAAATCCATCACAGTTCAGAGATGTCTAGCAAGAGCAGAAGAACAAAGGGTTACTAACAATCTAAGAAATCACACCACTATCTGCTTATCTCATGTTGTTAAAAATACCAACAATAGCTGATTAAAAGGAAAAAAAAAAAATCGTATAGAAAAGTATATATACTGTGCTGCAACTTTTCCCCGTTTGGTCACATCATACCCAGATTTTGTAGACCATGAAAATCACTGCTTCCCCTGGCCTGTTAAAAAATACCCCGATGTCCACAGCATCACATACACTCCATGAGGGCACTGCAGTCTGCCTACATGGACATACGTGCAATACTGGAATTTTGCTGCTATTTATTTGTGCCATTCAGAGAACTGCTGGTGAGAGAAAAGAAGAAAGCGGGGTTGTGAACCCAGTGATTAGCAAAAAGGCCTAGAAGCAGGTGCCCTGTGTAAGCCTACTTTGTATTTTTAATTCCAGATTTGGCAGTGAACTGATTTCCAACTGGAAGAATTCCTTTAAAGGTGGCAGACCAAAGTGTGGTCACGCCAAAGGCCTGTAGTGACCATCATGAGTGGAGAGGCCGAAACGTGTTACGGAGAATTAGGAAATATTCTGAGTTCAGAGGGGACTGCTTTAAAGTAATAAACTGAACCAAAGTACAGCACTGATCCCCAAGAATCACACTTGTTAAACTGAAATGTAATTAGTTTTCTGACGAGGATCAGCAAACTGGCTAACTCACTGTAGATGAAGTTAGAAGAAGTTTAGTCACGTCCAAGTACTGGGGTACATCAGATCCATCATCAGCGGGTTTTCAGCGGTCTTTAAATGTATCTAAATTTCCCCCAGGTTAGCATACAAAACAGGTGAGATTCACTTTTATAAAAATCAAACCAGCTTTAATCAAACTTTATAAGAATCAAACCAGCCCAAACATGAAAAAAATGCTAACTTTTGTTTTTTTACCAGCAAACTTCGTGTCATAAACAACTTAAGGGCAGTGATGCAAAATGGACTCTTGCCTAGATTTGTAAACTTTTCCAGGATTCGTAATATCTTGAATTTGATGACATCATGAAACTAACCACAAGTAAAAGTTGGTTTTCAATTTGTTCTACTTTTCCCTCATTAGTCTCTGTGTCAGAAATAGAATAAGAACCCTCATTAAGTCACATTAAATTCTTTAAACTCATTAAGGGCTCAGAGAAAGAACAATACAAACACTGGTGTTTTTGAAAAAAAAAAAAAAAATGCAACACAGATGGACTTCAATTTACACGTATTCTTAGAGGGTATGTATGTGCACACAGCAGCCAACGGGAGACCGGTATGTGTGAGGGAGACATGGAGAGGCAGAGCAGAAGAGGCAACAAGGCAGAGCATACCTTACACATGACAGAATGATACCTAGATAAAAGCGGATTAGGCACGATTGCTTCTGACCTGATATAGATGAAGCGCATAATGCTTTGTATCCTGAGCTGCGACAGAGCCATACCCTGCATTTCTTTTCAATTAACGATTCCTCGGGACGTCTTCCAGGGAAGAAGACAACCTTGAGGGCTCTGCAGCCAGCAGCAAGCAAATGGAAAGCTAACTTTTGGTGCGTGAACTATTTTGATTGCCGTAGCTTAGCAGAGGAAACAACGCTATGTGATTGCAGCTGAAGATACATCTACTATTCATGCTTACGGACTTACACGTAAGATACAGGTGTGTGCAGAATTTCAACAGTCTTGGAGAGTATCTCTGGGTGTGCAAAGGGTGGGTGTTTGTTAGAAGATTTATTGTAGCTGAATGACTCAGATATATGTTGTTGATAACTTCTGATCTTTCCCCCCCATAAGACTGGAAATATGAGCTCAATGCCACAAAATTATTTACATTGCTACAGTATGCTCAAACAACTATTACAGGATTAATTTAATCCATTATTATTTTTTTTTTCCGTGATGCATACAACATGCAAAAAGCAGTTTAGTTCTAAAGAAAACTCCAGCCCTGAAAAAGCAGGAAGGAGAATAATCAGATGGCATAAATTTCAGGTGACTGCAGCAGGCCAGAGAACCTGCTCGCAGTACAAGGGGACCTGCCGTACTGTTTCTCCCCACCAGTGTGGCAGCTGAAACGGGAGGTGGCAGCTCTAGGGACAGCCCCCAGCTCTGAGCATCCAGAGCTGGGTGCCAGGGCACAGGCTCCCTTCTCCCACGTGCCTCGCAGATACCGCTCACCTGCAAGGCACATGGTAAGGCCCATCTATTTTCACAAGTTTTTGCCTCAGGTATTTGGGGCAAAGTTTATTAACTGTGCGTCTGCATCCGTATGTGCAGGAGGAGAAAGCTCAGCAGTGAGCAGCGTGTATTGTATTTTTGGTTTATCCTCTGTAGCTGCAGCTAGGGAACGCACGATGAGTATACTTAATATATCCAATAATGAGAACTCTCCGTATAAAAGCTATCTATCTTCAGTTTAGGAAGCTGAAATGGGAGGAAAATTATTTTATTAACTGAATTCTTAAAGAAGCGTTTCATCTGCATAGCAAGTTTTGGATGAGGTTTCACGTACTCAAAGCCTTTGCTTGAAGATCAGCGTATGAGAAAGTTAAAAAGAATTCCACTTTGAAAACACTGAAAACCTTCTACCCCAAAGAAAATTGCTTTGTTCTAACTAATTTAGCTTCCATTAAACCACAGCTGCACATAGGAATTTTAGGTGATATTCAACTTCAGTACCTACTTCAGTCCTTTTTTTTTAAATATCACTTGAGAATTTGTTTTTTGTGTTGCTGGGTTTTTGTTTTGTTTATTAATGGTCCCAATAAAGTCACTGGCACATCCAAAAGCAATCTGCAAGGTATCTATGTTATATTTTTTTAATTAACTACTAGAAACCCCCCACACACACTTCTCTTTTTTTTTTTTTTTGTGAACTGCCAAGCTGTATGTTTAATTTTTTAAGTTTTAGTATGTATTTCAGACTTGCAGGCTTTGCAAAGTAGATCAGGAATACCCAAAGGATACACATTTGAAGGCTACAGATAGCAGAACACACCATTTACGGTTTTGTATATACACATACATACACATTCTATATAATATAGATAGATAGATTCAATGATTTAAACACATTACATCCATTCTGTGTGTTTCAAGAACATTCAGATATTTACACTGTTAGATCACCACTCATTTTAGACCTACACTAGTGCCAGCTGCCAAAAAAAAAGTACACAAATCAAAATATGTTACCTTTGTTCAAACAATACTGCCGTTCATTATATAATAGGAACTGTCATGCTTAATCTTCCAGGAACCAAGAACTGGTACATTCTTGGACCAGAGGTGGCTTGAAATGGTTTGAGGCAAAACTGAAGCATATTGTTTAAGTAAATCTTGCTGAGAAACATAAGCACATTGATGATTTTTAACATCTTCTTTTACAGACGTTTCTTCAGATACATTAGTAAACTCAAAACACTGGCATATTTTCAAAATGCAGAGAGATGAACACATTGGTGCTTTTTCTGTAACATTTTTACAGTATCGAATTATATACTCCCCTCTGCACTGTCAATCTGACTAAACGTAACGTGGAATCTGAAAAGGATGCTTGAGAACTGACGCCACAATGAAATAAAATGTTCATATAAAATGTCATATTGACTTTGAGAACACCCTAAAACTTATTTTTTCCTTGGGAGTTCTCAGTCTTATCTAAGTCCCCCAATGGCTATTGCAGGCACTGAACTGCATGCAAGCTGCAATGTTCATTTTCCATCAGAGCATGAAAAGCACTGCCAGAAGAGCACTCAGAAATGTCTACAGTGTGATACAGGGAAATATAAATGTCAGAAATGCCTGACGTTCTTCACAGTTGGAACTTTTAAAACTTATACGTTGATTTGACAAAACACTAAATAAAAATAAGTACATTTCGCTTACTGAAGATCTGTTTTAGAGCATTAGAGCTCCAGGACTTCCTCGGATTTTTAAGACTACAATGGAAGCATTTTACAATTTCATCTGTAACAACACAGATTATACAATATTCATCAGGCAGACACAATCTTCCTTCCAGACACACAGAGCCACACACAGCCCTGCAGAGTCCAATCCTGCAGCTTTACCGAATCAAAAAGTCCCCCTGACGTCAATGCGTATTTTTCAAGAATGAGAACTGCAGGATCAGGCCCAAAAAGTGCTTATGAAGATGAGATGTTACTTCAACAGATTGAATGTTAGATTAAATAGAAAGATTGAGGCAAGACAAGTCTGGGGTTTAAACCCTAGGGAGGATTGACATTTAAAGTGTTGCCACTGAATTATAGCTCTCCACGTTGGGTGGGGTAACCTCCTACTGGGTGGAGTGTCTCCCCTAAAGGAAGGAAAAACTGGCACAAGCCAACTTGGTCTTTGAAAGATTTCCCTACTTGCCAACTTATGAAGTCGTCCTGACGTCAACTTCGTCAAGAAAGTCTATTGCCCAACGCCGTCTTTTACCGTAGAAAGTTTGCCTGCGTTCGAAACCCGAGCAGAGGTAGGAGAGAAATTAAGGAAATAAGTCAGAAACCTCTAAAAAATAAATATAAAAAAAATGGAAGAAAAGGAAGAAAAGAGAGCACACTAGATTTTCATAATTCTAGTCAATTAAAGAAAATACTTTTGTTGGGTTTTCTTGTTCCTAGTATCACCTTATAGATACGGATCACTGGAGACTATTACTAAACATATTTTAAAACATGGTTTAGTTTTAAAATATGAGGTGGAGAGCACAGAATGGTGGCTGCTCTTTCAGATAGAATCTCCCATCTCCTGCAACAGACAGTGAATATCTTCCCAATCAGCGTCAACAACAGGTGTAAAACCTTCTCATACTGGTAAAATAACATTCACTCAACTGTCAGTAAAGGCATGCTGAAGGTATGTATTATTCCTCTCCTAATCAAAACAAATTGTTTCTCCAAAATAAGACTTTGGGTGCTGGGTGAGAGGAGAAAGGGCTGAGGGGAAGAAATCAAGCCAAAACAGAAAAGGGATAAAGCATCTCAAAATGCCCATGGGAAAGAAGAAAAAAAAAAAAAAAGTAAAAATAAATAAATAAATAAATAAATAAGTTAGAAAACAGTTTAAGTTACCGTAACCTGAAATGCACCAGCCATCACAAAGAGCAATTGGAGAAATCCAGCAGAGCTCAGCAGGAAAGATTTTTAATAACAGATTGAAAAACAAGAATAAAAATAACTGCATCAACAGGGCCTTTCTTCCTCAGGCCACAAGCCCGTTTTTACTTGAATTTTTAAAAAATGGCAGTTTGGCCACTAAAACCAATCCAGAACATTATTAAAAGTTAAAAGCTACCAATTACTTCTGTCTGTTCTTTTAAAGCAAAGTTTGGCATTACGTCAGTTGGTTTAAAGAAAACAAGAAAGAGAGGGAGAAAGAAGGAGAGAAAGTTTCCTGCTTGTATAAATTAAACCACCAGGGAAGGTGTCTAGCCACTTGTAAAGCATTTATTACAGGTTTTTAAAGGGCTAGTAACATTTTAAAAATTAAACATTTTAAAATAAATTTAAGGGGGGAAAAAAATAAAAGTCAATCTGAGCCTGGAAAGAAAGCAGACTTACGAGAATTATACAAGTGAACTGCAGCTAGAGAAAAAAAAAATGACTATTGGGACTAAACTGTGTGATTCCAAATAATTCTATTCTCAAGACAGGAATAATCCCGTTGTAACCACTGTGCTCGCAGTCGTCCCACACTAGCACGAAGTCCCACCAAACTTTACGGGATGGAGCCAAGTGGGCTCTACAGGAGCGTCCCACAGCAACGCCAGCCGTGGCAGCTATGCACGTTAGAGAAGACTATTCCCTCTATAGATTTTCTAAACCCATGCACAGAAATCCACAGCAGGAGTAAAATTCCTTAGTTAATGCGACAGGATCATAATAAAAATCACCGATAGAAAGATTAGCATTTTCTATTCACTCTTAGACCGATTTTCCACCAGTGGTGTTATTATTAAATTTTAAAGAACCACTTTAAAGGTACTAGAAAATAAGAAATCGATAGCACAGAACATGAATAAAACATAGATGTCTATTAAACAAAGTTTCTTACACACAGCTATGCCAGTTCACCTAAATCACAGTCTTCTAAACCCTGTGACGCCAAACCAGAGACTCCTGCGACTCCGGACTACGCATCCAGCGGAATGGTGCTCAGTTGTGCAACGCTTCTGGGCTGGGACAAAATGTCCACTAGGGACTAAATTGAGACCATCATATTTATTCTCCCATCGCTCCGTATTTAATTTGAGCCTTGGTCTGCATGACAAAAAGTCGGAATTGGATGCCACTGCTTCCCCCCCCCTCCTCCTTTCCCCCAAGTGGCATTTCTTAAGTTCTGGGCACGTATACAAGTGGCTCAGCAGTGCGGCTCTGCTAGGCCCCTTATTGATTAGGTGCAAGCCTACATCAAGGAGAGAATAATAAGCATCATCTGAAAAGTGTAGCTACATGTCTTGCCCTTGTAAACATTTGCTCTTTAATGGTGTAATTGTGCTTTAATCCTTCACATCATCTGATATAACTCATTAAGTGTGTTTTTTTTCTTTTAATTAGCAAACACACTCCAAAAAAAGCAAAGCCTAGAAAGTTTTTACACGCAATAAAAACTGAACTGAAAATAGTCCTCGAGTAGGAAAATATTCTCTCTTTGGGTGCAGGCTTATCTTTTGAAAGGAAAAAGAGAGCTTCATTGGCAGAGCGTATGAAAACGAACTCCATAATTCATGACAGTACCCAGAAAAAAAGTTCTTCTCCTTCTTCAGGACTGGAAAGGGCACTTTTATTTATCTTCTGGACAGACAAAAATAGTAGAACCTAGACCAGATATGCTGTAATTAATGTATCCAAAGGTCAACAGGCAATGGTATTTATACAATAGACGGGTGCAGACTACGCTGGTTTTAGTATTAATCACCAGGATTTGAAAATAGCATTGTTTTCTCACTAGGTAAGAACTTCAGAAAGTTTCAGAAACGAAAAAGAAGAAAGTGTTAGTCTTTTTTTTCTTATCCATGCCTGCTATTATTTTTAACCAATTGCGTTTTACCTCCCGAGGTGTAGTATTGGGGACCAAAACGCCTGAGTTTACAGTTGCCCAGGTTTGCCAAAAACAGACCCAGACTACCTCACTAGTTGTGTGGAGGAAACTAAATTAAGCAAGGGCAAACACCAACTGGAAAGCTGTCAGTTTGCTGAATGAATGGCTTCATTTTACACACCAGTTAGAATATCTTAATCAGAATATATTTCTGTTCAAGGCCAATACTTTTACTACCAGGTGGCAGTTTGTTTTAACTGAAACTGTATTAAAAATGTAATTTATTTCCACTTTACTTTCACCTAACAAAAAGGGTTGTCAGATTCCCAGCCTGTCATGTTCAAAAATATTTAACCATAAACTTTCTCACAATGTTATATTTGGTGTTACCCACAAACCTTTATTAAAGCGATACTGCCAGTGTGGCTGCAGTTAAGATCTGAGAAGGTTTCTATTAAGATTATTACATTAAAATATTGTCAAGAGTTTATAAGAGACATAAATATTCATACATCCACGCCCCCCCCCCCCCCCCAACTTAGCAGGATCTTCCACATAAAAAGAAAAATTTAAATACATACCCAAAGATGCCTGTTTGTAATTAAAATTTTGGTTTTTTCCTACACGTCTTTGCTAATTTTTTAACTCTTTCGCACTGTAATGTAAAATAGTTTTGTTTCAAAGCAAGTGCCTGATAAAGTGCTAAAAGAGGTAATTCACATGAACAGAAAGTAATTAGTCATTGTTTGCACAATGCTTTGAAAATATAAAACCCTATGTGTCAACTAGCATTAAAATATAATATGCTTGAAATACGGAGATTTAACGAGCAACCATTGCATCTTACAGACACCCCAGTCCACACAGAGGAATTAGGACTATGCTGTTATTAGTGCACAATCACAATATGTGAATAATCATATTCTTCACACGCAGCCAGAGAACGCACGATAATAGTGCATAGAGTAAAAGTTTACTACAAGCGATACACGACGCATGATAGAGCAACAATCCTGCTAAGGACTCATAAAGGAACACTGAATTTACTCGATCGCCGATAAAGACAGAAGGCAACTCACAAAGCTACGGTATAAATTATGCTACAAAAGCATTAAAGGAGGATATAAGAGGATAACCTGGCTGCATCATAACTATTTGATGCCCAAAGAAGTCTCAGATCTCTGAAGTTATCATTTACATTTTTTTTCCTTTATTAACATTACTATGAAATAAAGAAAAAAATAAAGCCATCCTCTCACACGCAAAAAAAAAAAAATTGCCCAGTATTACTTAGAGACTGTTAGAGGATCAGAAGCAAAACATGTAAACTTAAAAGCTGATGCAACTTTGCCCTTTACTTACTTTGTTGTGACTACGTATATGCAAAGTTTCAAACAGAGAAAAGTTATTATATGCAGCAACAACAAAAAAAGTGATAACCAGACAGAGCAGGGCGGATTATGAGCTGACTGCTCTTCTCGTATCTAATTTCTCTTGGTCTTAAAAAGGTGAAGGAGACTTCTGTTGTCACAAACAGTCTGAGGATTCACTTGTAGGTAGACACTGATGCACTACTGGTGCTATGTGGCAAACCTCAGGCAGGTATGCATTTTTCAAGAGGAAAAAAGAAGTCTTTCTTTCCTTTTTTTTTTTTTTTTTTTTTTTTACTCTACAGAGAAGTGTTCCACTTCTTTGGTTTGACCACGTTATTATCAAACTTTCATTCAGTGGTTAAAAAGAAGAGAAAAAAAAAATCTTTCAAAGTGTTGATATCATTTCCAGACAGTCTTGTCAGCATCACAATTTACAGGAAATAGTTGATGTTCTCAAACAAACCCTGTATTTACTCACAGACCCAGAGTACTCAGAAAAAAAAAAAAAAAAAAAAAAAAAAAGAAAGAAAGAAATGAAAGAAAAAACAACTCCTCACTCTTTTGGAGTTGTTGTTAGTGTTTTTTGTTGTTTGTTTTTTTTCTAAATGTCACTCTGGTGGAATATCTGAGAGAGCCGTCTAACCTAACACACATATTGTGAACATGAGAAAAACACAAAGTGCAGTTCAGAAGACTACTGCAACTTTTATTCTCATTTTGTCCACGTCAGGATCTGGCTCTTACCACTACTTTCCTTTGCTGCCCCTTGCATTTTTAACTCTGGCAGTCTTTTCTGAACGTTCAACTTTTCCTAAAACCAACAGGAAAGTAACATGATGCCACCAACATCCATAGGATTCAGCTGCGTCGCTGAAGAAGACCGCCTGAATGGCAAAGAGTTTGCTGGCTGCTTCAGACGTTACTGAATCCGATTAAATAAAACCTGCGGCACGTTCGGTGGATGTTTGCCTCCAGCACCGCGCCGGGCACCTGGGACAGGAGCGTGGGGCAGGGATGCTCGCCCCCACGCCTGGCCCTGGCTCCAGCCCTGCCAGGAGCGGTGGGAGCCAGGGGTTCCCCCCTTCCACTGGCTGCACTTGAGAAGTTTGCCACTCGCGGATAAAAAACATCACCCTTTTTAAAAAATAAATGCATTGGGGGGGGGGGGGGG